>NC_064752.1:52207377-52507377 GCF_011397635.1 Epinephelus fuscoguttatus
TAAACAAAGTTGCTGTAAGTGCTTCATTGTGGACTGAGCACATGTTTGATAAAACGGAGTTAAATCTCTCGGCATCCATTTACAAGCTCTCTGTGTGTTTGTTTCCTTGAGGACGAGAAAAGGGGGAGCGCACATTTCCAGGAGGGGGCATTGCTTTGTTGCCTGCCATTTTCTCCGGTGTGTTAAACACACTTTAGAAAGGAGTGTCCCCAGACTATCAGAAGGCAGAGATCTCTGATTGTCTGGTGGCGAGACTACTCTACCTGAGGTTTCTACCATTTTTTTCCCCCATTAAAGAGTTTTTTTGGGGGAGTTTTTCCTTATCTGCTGTGAGGGTCCTAAGGACAGAGGGATGTCGTATGCTGTAAAGCCCTGTGAGGCAAATTGTGATTTGTGATATTGGGCTTTACAAATAAAATTGACTGCATGGACTTAATGAAGAATTGAATTTTTCATGTTTTCTGTAAAACATCGGGTTACATCTCTAGGTGGTTAGTAATTTTATTTTATTATTATTAGTATTTATTTTATTTATTGTCATTATTATCATTTTATTTTATTTTATTTTATATATGTGTGTGTGTATATATATATATATATATATATATATATATATATATATATATACAGTACAGGCCAAAAGTTTGGACACACCTTCTCATTCAATGCGTTTTCTTTATTTTCATGACTATTTACATTGTAGATTCTCACTGAAGGCATCAAAACTATGAATGAACACATGTGGAGTTATGTACTTAACAAAAAAGGTGAAATAACTGAAAACATGTTTTATATTCTAGTTTCTTCAAAATAGCCACCCTTTGCTCTGATTACTGCTTTGCACACTCTTGGCATTCTCTCCATGAGCTTCAAGAGGTAGTCACCTGAAATGGTTTTCCAACAGTCTTGAAGGAGTTCCCAGAGGTGTTTAGCACTTGTTGGCCCCTTTGCCTTCACTCTGCGGTCCAGCTCACCCCAAACCATCTCGATTGGGTTCAGGTCCGGTGACTGTGGAGGCCAGGTCATCTGCTGCAGCACTCCATCACTCTCCTTCTTGGTCAAATAGCCCTTACACAGCCTGGAGGTGTGTTTGGGGTCATTGTCCTGTTGAAAAATAAATGATCGTCCAACTAAACGCAAACTGGATGGGATGGCATGTCGCTGCAGGATGCTGTGGTAGCCATGCTGGTTCAGTGTGCCTTCAATTTTGAATAAATCCCCAACAGTGTCACCAGCAAAACACCCCCACACCATCACACCTCCTCCTCCATGCTTCACAGTGGGAACCAGGCATGTGGAATCCATCCGTTCACCTTTTCTGCGTCTCACAAAGACACGGCGGTTGGAACCAAAGATCTCAAATTTGGACTCATCAGACCAAAGCACAGATTTCCACTGGTCTAATGTCCATTTCTTGTGTTTCTTGGCCCAAACAAATCTCTTCTGCTTGTTGCCTCTCCTTAGCAGTGGTTTCCTAGCAGTTATTTGACCATGAAGGCCTGATTCGCGCAGTCTCCTCTTAACAGTTGTTCTAGAGATGGGTCTGCTGCTAGAACTCTGTGTGGCATTCATCTGGTCTCTGATCTGAGCTGCTGTTAACTTGCGATTTCTGAGGCTGGTGACTCGGATGAACTTATCCTCAGAAGCAGAGGTGACTCTTGGTCTTCCTTTCCTGGGTCGGTCCTCATGTGTGCCAGTTTCGTTGTAGCGCTTGATGGTTTTTGCGACTCAACTTGGGGTCACATTTAAAGTTTTTGCAATTTTCCGGACTGACTGACCTTCATTTCTTAAAGTAATGATGGCCACTCGTTTTTCTTTAGTTAGCTGATTGGTTCTTGCCATAATATGAATTTTAACAGTCGGCTGTGTATTAACCTGACTTCTGCACAACACAACTGATGGTCCCAACCCCATTGATAAAGCAAGAAATTCCACTAATTAATAAGGCACACCTGTGAAGTGGAAACCATTTCAGGTGACTACCTCTTGAAGCTCATCGAGAGAATGCCAAGAGTGTGCAAAGCAGTAATCAGAGCAAAGGGTGGCTATTTTGAAGAAACTAGAATATAAAACATGTTTTCAGTTATTTAACCTATTTTTGTTAAGTACATAACTCCACATGTGTTCATTCATAATTTTGATGCCTTCAGTGAGAATCTACAATGTAAATAGTCATGAAAATAAAGAAAACGCATTGAATGAGAAGGTGTGTCCAAACTTTTGGCCTGTACTGTATATATATATATATAATTTATATATATATATATATATATATATATATATATATATTATTATTATTATTATTATTATTATTTATTTATTTATTTTCTCTCTTTTCTCGTTCTTTAGGATTATTATTATTATTTCTATATTTTATTTATTAAATATCATTATTATTATTATAATTATATATATTTTTCTTTGTTTCTTTTTTTTTCCTCTTATCTTCATCATTCTTAGGGGGAGTGTTTTCTCTTTATGGATTGCTGATTCTTTACACCCTGTTTTTGATGAGTGCCTGAACAGGATTGGTTAATTTCTCCCTCATCCTCATTTACCAATGAGATACTGTTTGAGTTTCAGGATGTGGGTATTTAACTGCCACTGTTCTACCAGTACCTGTTTGACTCTGAAGAAGACGCAGTAGCGTTGAAACGTCAGTCTGTTTGCACCTTATTAAAAGCTCTGCAATTTTATCGAGTGCTCCAGCCTCCTTTCATCTGGGTTCAGTCATTTTTTGAAGTGGCCCACTTGATGTACTGTCTACTATTTTGTCCTGTGTTGTGAGCACTGATCCAGTTTTATTTTTGGCTGAAGCGCAAGCGTGCCTTTCTTTGATATAACCTTGGAGATCTTCCAGGACGACCTCCCTCTCTGTGCAGCTCGCCATCTCTGAAGAACCATGAGTATATTTGCATCTATTAATGTGACCACTGAGACACGGTCAGAGACTTTATCATTCACCAATGAACAAGGTGCTAACATCATATTACCGCACTCATTATTTCAAGAAGCTCTGGAATCACCAGCGCCAAGCATTCTTTCCCTCGAGAGAGACCTGGAGGACTTAAGAGAGAGAGACACCCGCTTCCTCTGGCACTCTATCACCCTTTCAGAGTACTGGAGAGAAAAACGAATTCCTCGTGGGCTTCGCATGAACAAGGCCCCGTCCTTCGGCCGAGATGACACAGACTTTATGCACAAATGGGAACAGATTCTGAACAAATGCTCTCTAGACTTGATGTTGCTGATTACTGAAAAAACCAAGACAAAGAAAGAAATGACAAATGCAGAAATCAAATCGCTGGAATCGAAAATCAAGGCACAAGTTGACACAGAGACTTCAAATACAATCACCAGTAAGATCACGACTTCCCTGAGATCCTTTCAACAGGAGCTGCAAAGCTACAAAATTAAGAAATATGAAAGAGACACAAAGGATTATGCGGAAGGCAAAATCTATGAATGGAAAGATGGAAGGAGAAAATTTCAAAAAACCCGCCCATCTCGACAGCCACGTAACAATGAGAGACTCTCCACCTCGGCCAGCGAATGGGATTCCTCACCGACAAGTGACGTGGACAGCCAGCGCAGCACAAAGTCTTTTTTGGGCAACGCCAAACCTCGTCGTCAAGGGCAACGAGGAGGGGGATGAGGGGGCAGGGGAGGACCCGCTCCCGAACTGCTGCGTCACTCCCAACGCAACCGGAGCAGACAGCGATCAACATTTCTGGATGTAATCTGACTGCAGATGAGACTGGGATTTTGAGTAAGGGCTTGTCTTTTTGTCCCACTAATAATGTTGACCCATTCAAATTAAAAATTGACACATTCAAGTTCTTTCGATCTCTCCACCTTAAACATTTTTTCTCTCATAGACATAATGTCTTAACTAATAGTGATGTCATTTTGAGAAATTCTAATACAAACGAGACTTGTCTGCCCGTTAGAGAAGCTGCAACATTCAAAAACAAATCTTGTTTTGTTCCCCACTCTAATCTCAATCCTTCTATCATCACGTACAGCAACTTGGTAGAAAATGATTTATCCAAAATCTGTAAGAAGGCAAATCATAAGATGAATTTATCTAATGTTGAACTAAAATGTTTGAATGAACTAGAACAGAGAAAAGACATTGTGATTCGCTCTGCAGACAAAGGGGGTTCTATTGTAGTTATGAGTTTTGATCAATATAATAACAGCATCATGTCTCAACTCACAGATAAAAGCTGCTACACCCCCTTAACTCGAAATCCTGTAGAGCAATATAAAATTGAGATTGATGTGGTTTTGGAGTCAGGGTTTTCACGAGCATGGATCACTAAACAAGAAAAAGAATTCTTGACAGTAGTACATCCTATTTGTCCTGTGTTTTACGGGTTCCCTAAAATTCATAAATCTCTTATTAACCCCCCTCTTAGACCCATTGTATCAAGTATTGGTTGTCTTACAGAACCCCTTTCACAATATCTCGATTTTTTTCTCAAGAAACATGTTTCCCATCTCCCCTCTTATTTGGGAGATACTACAGACATTTTGAAATTGTTAGACTCTTTCAAGAGTGACCAGGAGTTCATTCTTGTAACCTGTGATGTCCAAAGTTTATAAACATGTATCCCTCATGATGCTGGCATTGAAGCACTGCTATTTTATCTCCAAACACGCCCCACTGAGGTATTGCCCCCCAGTGAATTTTTGGTGACACTTACTGAAATAATTCTTTCCAGAAATTATTTCCAATATGCAGGCTCCTATTATCTGCAAAGTCCATGGGTAAGCATGGGGAGTGCTTTTGCGCCATCGTATGCATGTTTATTGATGGGATATTGGGAACATAAGTTCATTCACAGTTCAGCCAACAACCCATTTAATTCTATGATCCTCCTATGGAAACAGTACATTGATGACATTTTGTTTTTGTGGACGGGCACCACTGATGAGCTTAATGATTTCCTCGATTTCATTAACTCTACCACGGAGTTTCTACGGTTTACAGTTGAACAATCCAAACAAAAAATCAATTTATTAGACTTGACCATTTACAAAAACAAACACGGGGGTTTGGACACTACAATCTATCACAAACCATTAAGTAGAAACACTCTCCTGAGAGCAGATAGCCATCATCCCAAGCAATTAATCAAAAATATTCCCACGGGACAGTTTCTGCGACTGAAAAGGAATTGCAGCACTGAGGAGGAGTTTGAGCACAAGGCAGTGGAAATGACGGAGCGCTTCCTGGAAAGAGGCTACGCTGAGAGGGATATATCGATAGCCTATCAGAGGGCAGCGCGCACTAACAGGTCCAGCCTTCTTGATAAATCCAAGCGCTCGTCTCTGCTTCTCCACCGAATTCTCTCCTATTGCGGGAGAAATTAAGAACATTATGAAAAAACACTGGCACATCTTACAAAGCGACCCTGCCCTCAAAAAGATCTGTGCTGAACCCCCTCTGATCTCTTTTAGAAGAGCGCGCTCATTAAGAGACAGACTGGTCCATACTGTCTTGAGTGTTCCCTCTCCCAGGTCTACGTGGTTACCCTCCCCACCTCTAGGTTTTTATAGATGTGGTCACTGTACCCACTGCTCCAACTCAACTGATTCTAAATATTTTTGTCATCCGCGTACGGGGAAAAAGTTCACAATTAACTCATTTATCAACTGCAGCACAACTCATGTTATTTACATACTGAAATGTCCATGCGGCAAGGTTTATGTGGGACAGACTAAACGCCCTCTTAAAGCCAGGATAGCTGAACATAAGGCTGCTATTTGCAATCACAACATGGATTATGCGAGTGCACGCCATTATGTTAAAGCTAATCATGGTTCTTGTGCTTTTCTCCGTTTTTATGGCATCGAAAAGGTTTCCCCCCCCACAGAGAGGTAGAGATATTGTCAACAAACTCCTCAGAAGAGAAGCTTATTGGATTCATACATTGAACACTGTTGAACCGCATGGACTTTTTTTTCTCTCATCTTCATCATTCTTAGGGGGAGTGTTTTCTGTTTATGGATTGCTGATTCTTTAAACCCTGTTTTTGATGAGTGCCTGAACATGATTGGTTAATTTCTCCCTCATCCTCATTTACCAGCGAGATACTGTTTGAGTTTCAGGATGTGGGTATTTAACTGCCACTGTTCTACCAGTACCTGTTTGACTCTGAAGAAGATGCAGTAGCGTCAAAACGTCAGTCTGTTTGCACCTTATTAAAAGCTCTGCAATTTTATCGGGTGCTCCAGCCTCCTTTCATTTGGGTTCAGTCATTTTTTGAAGTGGCACACTTGATGTACTGTCTACTATTTTGTCCTGTGCTGTGAGCACTGATCCAGTTTTATTTTTGGCTGAAGCGCAAGAGTGCCTTTCTTTAAATAAAATTGACTGATTGATTGATTGATTGATTGATTGATTCTAAGATACTTATTTGAGTAGAAGGCGAGTCCAACCAAATAGTTGAAGACAAGGTCGGGAGCCATCAGGCCCAGCTCCAGGCACCAATTCTGCTTCATCAAAATTAACAAGGTAAAAGCATAGAATAAGACAACAAATATGACGAGAAGACAAGGATGGTTGGCTATAGGTGGGTGAAAGCCTGCCTGTACAGGTGAGTCTTCAGCTGTTGTTTGAAAGTGCTCTCAGATGGGACTGAACGCAGGGCCAGGGGTAGGGCATTCCAGAGTCTTGGGGCCACTACCCCAAAGGCTCGTTCTCCTTTGGCCTTTAGTCTGGTCCTGGGGACCACCAGAAGCTCCTGGTCGGCAACATCCTTACTTTTACTATTTTGAGTGGCAATCACATGAATTACATAATTTGGATTGACCAAGATCAAAGAATAATCAAATCATTCCCTACAAATCCAATGAACTCCTTACCTGTATCTCATGAGTAGCACTTTTCTTGGTGAGTCCGTAGCCATAGTACTCTTCCTCTCTTTTCTTCAATTTCCTGAAATAATCCTGGATTAGGAAAGTGGCATAGAATTTTCCCACTGTCACCTCATCGTCTGTGAAAACAAAGACAGGCATGTAAAGCATAGTATGCTTTCGAACAACTATTGACATTTAAAAAGGGTTAACCCCCTGTATAGTAACCATTTTGAAACACCTTAGACTCACCAGGCTCTTCTTTACATTACTAAGTTGTACAAAGTGAGACAAAATAAATGTTATATCAAGAAGAATTACATTAGAAGTAAATTTTTAAAAAGGCAAATAGACGTTTGCAAATGCAATGAGGTATCTGCACAAGTTGAAACGATTTCAATTTGAGTGAAAATGTGCACTTATCACAGGTTTCATAAATTGACTGCATAAGGGATGAGAACCTGAGGGGTGTAACTGAAGTTTTGGGCCAAAAAAAGTTTTATCAAATGAAAGCTCTTTCCGCAACCCAAATGGTAGTTGTAAATTGTAAACCAATCCAGTCTCCATCTTTAAAAACCAGGGCTTAGTTGTTCAGAGGTAATCTGGTTGGATATTGAATTGGATTAAATCTTGAAAATGGGTGGTTCAGAAGGGAGAAAAAAAAATCTGAAAACAGATGAGAATATGTAATTCAATCCTGGTTTTGATCTAGATCAAGCCTTCAGTTTGTGTTTTTCAAAACGTTTTGGTCGTATCTGGATACCTTTGATCCAAAATATCAGGATTATCCTAATCCCTTTGTAGTTGTTCCCACACAGCTGGGGGGGAGGAAGGGGTCTGGTTTGGGGCCTCAGAATTGCATCTCTGCTTTAACGCAGATGATGTTGTTCTGTTGGCTTCATCACAGCATGACCTCCAGCAAGCAGTGGGGCGGTTTGCAGCCTAGTGTGAAGCGGATGGGATGAGAGTCAGTTCCTCCAAATCTGAGGCCATGGTTCTTTGCCAGAAAATGGTGGATTGCCCCCTCCGGGTTGGGGGAGAATTACTGCCTCAAGCAAGGGAGTTCAAGTATCTTGGGGTCTTCTTCATGAGTGAGGGTAGAATGGAGTGTGTGATGGATTAATAATAATAATAATAACTTTATTTATATAGCACCTTTCAAAAACGAGTTACAAGGTGCTGTACAACAGAGATAAAACATATCACATACAATACAATTGCCAACATAAAAAACCACCAAGAGAAATAAAATTAGCCTTGAAAAATTAACTTAAAAACACCCATCCCCAACAAAGTAAACATACAGTACAACAATAATAAAACAGGATTAAGAGAAGGCCAATTAATAAAAGTGAGTCTTTAGAAGAGATTTAAAATAATCCACTGAGCTGAGGATTGGCAGTTTGATGCAGCTTCTGCAGTGATGCAGGCGCTGCACTGGTCCGTCGTGGTGAAGAGAGAGCTAAGCCGTAAGGCGAAGCTATCGATTTACTGGTCCATCTACGTCCCAATCCTCACCTATGGTCATGACCTCTGGGAAGTGACTGAAAGAATGAGATCACAGATACAAGTGGATGAAATAAGTTTCCTCCGTGGGGTGGCTGGGCTCAGCCTTAGAGATAGGGTTAGGAGCTCGGACATCCAGAGGGAGCTCGGAGCAGAGCCGCTGCTCCTTCCCATCGAAAGGGGTCAGTTGAGGTGGTCCGGGCATCTGATCAGAATGCCTCCTAGGCGCCTCCCACTGGAGGTGTTTCGGGCATGTCCCACTGGTAGGATGGCCGGGGCCGACCCAGAATACGCTGGAGGGACTACACATCTCATCTGGCCTGGGTACACCTTGGGGTCCCCCAGGAGAAGCTGGAAAGTGTTGCTGAGAAGAGGGATGTTTGGGGTGCTTGGCTCGGTCTGCTGACCCCCATGACCCAGCCTCGGATAAGCAGATGAAAATGGATGGATGGATGGTTCTCTTTTTATGTATCGACATCCACTTTCTAATATTGCAAATGCAAGAGTAAGTCATTGGCTCATTTCCCACTGTGTGACCTCATTCAGTGATAGATAGTGCCTCAACAGACATTCATTTAAATCAAATTCTTTGAGATGATTACTTTAATTTTAACTTCATCACTTTGTATTAAAGTTGTTTCTAAGAACTGCATCCCCCATGGTGTTTTCTATATAATCAAATAAAACACTTAAAGTGACCCTACGCTGGCTTACTATCAGACTGGTACCAACAAAGAGAGGACTCAGTTGCAGGACTCAAACACAAGGTCTTTACTAAAGGTCGGTGCACAGAAAAAACAGTCCAAAAATACAAACAAACGTCTCCAAAGGCAAGGGGCTTAGCAGAATACAAAAAAAAAAAATCAGATCAAAAACCTAGAGAACACCAGGAAGAGATGGCTAGAACATGTGCTAAGACAACTGAGAACCAACTGGCACAGACAAAGGGCAGCAAGTGGACTAAATACACAAGAGAGGAGGGGTACTTTACTTTTCTGTAGTCTGTTAGAGAAGCAGCATCGGAGCCAGTGAGACCAACTTAAAAAACTCATTAAGAAGGCTGGCTCTGTGATTAGCTGCAAACCGTTTGAAGCAGTGTTGGAAAGGAGGACATTGAACAAACTGTTATCCATCATGGATAATCCTGACCATCCTCTTCACCACATACTAGACAGACAACGGAGCTCTTTCTCCAACCTCGCTTACAAGGACAGATACAGGAAATTAATACCTCCCTCTGTCTGACAGAGAGCACTCAGAGCTCTCTACAGCCTCTCCTCTATAGCTTAATAGTTACGTTACAACCATTTGTTTGCACTGCTGGTAATAACCAATTGCACACTTGAAGCTATTTTGCACAATTTTTTTCAACCTCTACCTCACTTCTGACTGTGTTGTGTATATAGTATGATCTTTTTACTCCTGCAATTTGATATTTTTATTTTATTTTATGCCTGTATATTTTAAATTTAAGCTTCAGAAGACCCTTCATGATGGATACAAACAAGGACACATGTACCCGGCCCGGAGGGTTACCGGCGCCCCGCCCTGGAGCCAGGCCTGGGGTTGGGGCCCGTGGGCGAGCACCTTGTGGTCGGGCCTTCGCCCATGGGGTCCGGCCGGGCCCAGCCCAAACCGGCTACATGGGCTCGTCCCCCTGCAGGCCCACCACCCGCAGAGGGATCCAGAAGGGTTCGGTGCAATGTGGATTGGGCAGCAGACCAAGGCGGGGGCCTTGGCAGTCCAATCCTCGATTACAGAAGTTGGCTCTTGGGACATAGAATGTCACCTCTCTGGCGGGGAAGGAGCCGGAGCTTGTGGAAGAGGTTGAGCGCTACCGGCTAGATATAATCGGCCTCACCTCGACACATAGTTCCAGCTCTGGAACCCTAGTCCTTGAGAGGGGTTGGACTCTCTCCTTTGCTGGAGTTGCTCCGGGTGAGAGGCGGAGGGCCGGGGTGGGCTTTCTGATAGCCCCCAGACTCTCTGCCTGTACGTTGGGGTTTACCCCGGTAGACGAAAGGGTTGCTTCCCTGCGCCTTCGGGTCGGGGAACAGGTCCTGACTGTTGTCTGTGCTTATGCACCGAACAACAGTTCAGAGTACCCACCCTTTTTGGAGTCCCTGGGACGGGTGCTGGACAGTGCCCCGACCAGGGACTCCATTGTTCTGTTGGGGGACTTCAACGCTCACGTGGGCAATGACAGCGGGACCTGGAGGGGCGTGACTGGGAGGAACGGCCTGCCCGATCTGAACCCGAGTGGTGTTCAGTTACTGGACTTCTGTGCGGGTCGCAGTTTGGCCATAACTAACACCATGTTAAAACATAAGGATGTCCATCGGTGCACGTGGCACCAGGACAGCCTAGGTCGCAGGTCAATGATCAACTTTGTAGTCGTATCATTTGACCTGCGGCCATATGTTCTGGACACTCGGGTGAAGAGAGGAGCAGAGCTGCCAACTGATCACCACCTGGTGGTGAGTTGGATCAGATGGTGGGGGAAGACGCCGCGCAGACCTGGCAGGCCCAAACGAACAGTGAGGGTCTGCTGGGAACGCCTGGTGGAAGAACCTGTCCAGATGATCTTCAACTCCCACCTCCGGGAGAGCTTCAACCGCGTCCCGAGGGCAGAGAGGGACATTGAGTCCGAATGGGCCTTGTTCCGCTCTGCCATTGTTGAGGCGGTGGTTGCGAGCTGTGGCCGCAAGGCCGCTGGGGCCAGTCGTGGCGGTAATCAGCCATCAGGCTGAAGAAGGAGGCCTACAGGGCATGGTTGGTCTGTGGGTCTCCGGAAGCAGCTGACGGGTACCAGCAGGCCAAGCGGAGCGCAGCGGCGGCAGTCGTGGAGGCAAAAGCTCGGGCGTGGGAGGAGTTTGGTGAGGCCATGGAGGAAGACTATCGATCGGCTCCAAAGAGGTTCTGGCAAACCGTCCGGTGCCTCAGGGGGGGAAGGCGGCAACTTGCTCACACTGTTTACAGTGGGGGCGGGGAGCTGCTGACGTCAACTGGGGACATTGTTGGGCGGTGGAAGGAATACTTTGAGGAGCTCCTCAATCCCACCAACACGTATTCCAGTGAGGAAACAGAGAAGGGGGTCTCGGGGGCGGGTCGTCCAATTTCTGGGGCAGAAGTTGCTAAGGTAGTGAAACAACTCCGAGGTGGCGGAGCCCCAGGGGTTGATGAGATTCGTCCTCGATATCTCAAGGCTCTGGATGTTGTAGGGCTGTCCTGGCTGACACGCCTCTGCAACATTGCGTGGACATCGGGGGCAGTGCCTCTGGAGTGGCAGACCGGGGTGGTGGTCCCCATTTTCAAGAAAGGGGACCAGAGGGTGTGTTCCAACTACAGGGGGATCACACTCCTCAGCCTACTCGGTAAGGTCTACTCCAGGGTGCTGGAGAAGAGGGTTCGGTCGATAGTTGAAGCTCAGATTGAGGAGGAGCAATGTGGTTTTCGTCCCGGTCGCGGAACCGTGGACCAGCTCTTTACCCTCGCCAGGGTGCTGGAGGGGGCATGGGAGTTTGCCCAACCAGTCCACATGTGTTTTGTGGATTTGGAGAAGGCTTACGACCATGTCCCCAGGGGCATCCTGTGGGGGGTGCTCCGGGAGTATGGGGTTGGTGGCCCCTTGCTAAAGGCCATCCAGTCCCTGTACCGAAGGAGCATGAGTCTGGTTCGCGTGGCTGGCAGTAAGTCGGACCTGTTCCCGGTGAGGGTTGGACTCCGCCAGGGCTGCCCTTTGTCACCGGTTCTGTTCATAACTTTTATGGACAGAATTTCTAGGTGCAGCCAAGTGGTGGAGGGTGTCAGGTTTGGTGACAGGAGGATCTCGTCCCTGCTTTTTGCGGATGACGTGGTCCTCCTAGCTTCATCGAACAGTGACCTCCAGCTCTCGCTGGGGCGGTTCGCAGCCGAGTGTGAAGCAGCTGGGATGAGAATCAGCACCTCCAAGTCTGAGGCCATGGTCCTCAGCCGGAAAAGGGTGGATTGCCCACTCCAGGTCAGGGGGGAGGTCCTTCCTCAGGTGGAGGAGTTTAAGTATCTCAGGGTCTTGTTCACGAGTGAGGGTAGGATGGAGCGGGAGATTGACAGGCAGATTGGGGTGGCGTCAGCAGTGATGCAGGCACTTAACCGGTCCGTTGTGGTGAAGAGGGAGCTTAGCCAGAAAGCGAAGCTCTCAATTTACCGGTCAATCTACGTTCCAACCCTCACCTATGGTCACGAGCTCTGGGTAGTGACCGAAAGAATGAGATCGCGAGTACAAGCAGCCGAAATGAGTTTCCTCCGCAGGGTGGCTGGGCTCAGCCTTAGAGATAGGGTAAGGAGCTCAGACATCCGGGAGGGACTCGGAGTAGAGCCGCTGCTCCTCCACATCGAGAGGAGCCAGTTGAGGTGATTCAGGCATTTGGTAAGGATGCCTTCCAGACGCCTCCCTTGGGTGGTGTTTCGGGCATGTCCAACCGGGAGGAGACCTCGGGGCCACCCCAGGACACGCTGGAGGGATTACATCACCCGGCTGGCCTGGGAACGCCTCGGGGTTCCTGCGGAAAAGCTGATGGAAGTGGCTGGGGAGAGGACTGTCTGGGCTTCTTCGCTGCTGCCCCCGCGACCCGGACCCGGATAAGCGGAGGACGACGAGTACGAGTACGAGTACGAGTATTTTAAATTTTAGTAGTACTCATTTTTACATACATAGTACATATTTCTATATTCTAATGTCCACACACTGTTTGATTACTTGCTGCTGTAACACAAGAATTTCCCAGTTTGGGATCAATGAAGTACTATCTATCTATCTATCTATCTATCTATCTATCTATCTAATGAGGAACAGGTGAAACCAATCAGGGTGGGGCAAGTAATCACACAGGAGGGAAACACACAGGGGCAGGAAGTAAAGTACCTGGAATGAGAGACGAGGGTAAGTATCAAAATAAAACAGAAAATACTAACAAAGACTGAAAACAAGGAAAGCAAGATCTTGATGGGGACCTCAGGGTGTTAACACTTTTTACCTGTTCTTTACATAGCCAATAGCCTACATTTTTGATATTGTTACGACTGCTGTCGTAATTTCTTTTTGTTTGTGTTTTGCTGCATGTGTTCTCTGTGCGTATTGTTTTCTGTATGCAAATAGGTGTGTGCCATAGCCCGGCGGTGATTGGTGGATTGGATCTGTCCTCGTTTGTGATTGGCTGCAGCTGAGGGCATTCGGTTTTTAAAGGACCAAGATGGCACCTGCTTCGAGCTAGCAGGCAGACCCCAACTTCCTCCTCTCCCAACCGGCCACAGCAGTTTATGTCAAAATCTTTATTGTGTAGCAGATGTAGGGGTGGACCGCCAGTTTTGTTACCCTTTTTTCTCCTGTTTATTTAGTTAGGGAGGTAAGCTTTTTGTCATTTGTTTTTTTTATTTGTTTGGTTAGGTTATTTACTTACTCCCTGGGCAGGATTGTTTTTGTTTGTTATTTTGGCCTTAGTCCACCCTGAAGCTATTATTTCAGTTAATTGTTATTTAAACATTGTAAATAAATTCGTACTATTGATCGTTCCGCACGACTTTTTCATTGTGGCTACTTGGGACTTGGGGAAGATGGGGGCCTTTCATGTCATGTCCCAGACACCCCTAGACTGGGCATAACAGATATGCAGTTCCTTATTTTGAGTTGAATAGATTTGTGTGACTAACACATGGCAAAATTTCAACTCCAAGCACACCTGCTATTGTAGTTCATTAAGTACAGTGGTGCTCAGTGTCAAGTGGATGGATGAAGTGATAATAAACTCTCAGCCATTCTCACTGCTTGTCTCACAGATGAACCCATTACAATAAAGCACAACAAAATAGCTCAACAAATGGAGAGAGCCTATCCAGGAAATCGGTGGTGACACATAAACACATGGCACCACAAATACATTTATAGCTGTGGTTATAATAATTGAAAGGTAAACTGCATGAAAAAGTCTGTGAAGTCTTTTTTTTATTTTTTATTTTTTTTATATACTTTATTACTTCCCCTGAGGGGAAATTCCATTTCTTCACTCTTTTTTGTAGGTCCGAAAGACACACACATGCACAGACAGGACCTATACATGCACAAAGTGGAGAGAAGTTTGCAGTCTGGAGTCTGCATTCTAATTAGCATCTGAACAGCACCACTTTTGAAAAGAAAAATCAATTGTGATTAGGCTCGTAGATATGTAAAACCCTCCCTCAAACTTATAATAATAATAATAATAATAATAATAATAATGATAACACCATTACATTTTAAGTTATGTGTATAACTAGTTAGCCTATATAAAAATTACTAAGACTATAATGTGATATGTTATATCTTGTATATTCATGTTATTGTTAACCCACAGACAACACTATTATCAGTGACATCAATATTCATTATTGGTGAAAGGAAAAAAATGCACTTGCAAGGAACATGATGATTGAAAGTACAAGCTTTATTGATGTGGATATGAAACTTACAATTTCAAGTTTTTTTCAAGCATTTTCAAGTCCTATCACTTCATTCATGCCTTCAAAAACTACATTCAAATTTTTGAATGTTCCCCATCTTCCCTTCATTCTTGCATTTGCATTTGCATTGGTCATCTTTCAAATCCCATTCATACATACAAATTTAAAGCAAAAATTTTATTATGAGTTTCTATGGGACAGAGCTCGAGTGGTGACATAATCGCTAGAGTGTAGAGCAGCTTTAAAATCTCTCTTTAACTCACTGTCATTGCCACAGTTTTCCCTCCACATACACAATTTATACATCAAAACGTAGGGAAAATGGTGCTGGTTCCAGACAAGTTCGTAATGAATCAAACATACTTACACATGGATGGTGTGACGTGTGTGGTTGTGCTGCTGCCGTGGTCCTGCCTGATGCCTCCTGCTGCTGTTATCATTAGTCATACTTCTACTGTTATTATACAAATATGATTATTGTCACATATGTACACTATCAGATATTAATATATACTTTCAACATAGTGTATCACAACAGCCAGAATTATAATTATAATATTATTACTTTCATTAATGTTGTTGTAAGCTACTGTCATTACCGTCTGTCCAGCATCTCTCTCTCTCTCTGTCTCTGTCTCACTCTGTCTCTCTTTCTGTCTCATTGCGACATACGGATTACTGTTAATTTATCATGTTGATCTGTTCTGTACAACATCTATTGCATGTCTGTCCGTCCTGGAAGAGGGATCCCTCCTCAGTTGCTCTTCCTGAGGTTTCTACTGTTTTTTTTCCCCCGTTAAAGGGGTTTTTTGGGGGAGTTTTTCCTTATCCACTGTGAGGGTCCTAAGGACAGAGGGATGTCATATGCTGTAAAGCCCTGTGGGGCAAACTGTGATTTCTATATTGGACTTTATAAATAAAATTGATTGATTGATTGATTGATTGACATTTAGCTCACTGAGCTTCCAAGCGAAGCAACATTTTTCCTCATTCGCTCCCATGTAAACTGAGATGACAAATTTCTTGAAAAGAGCTGAGGACAACAGTTTTCTAACCTGCGACCATGAACATACTTTTGACACCACAAACATAAAAAAAGACATCCACGAGTTTGGGAAAATCTCCTCTCTCTGTTGGTATCCATGTTTTGACGATTGGACTCATGGTTTTGGCGGGATTGGGAGGTGTTTTAGAGCTTTCAAATCCACTGCCTCAGGTATCCCTCATTAATAACCAAAGCAACGACCACTGACACAAACTCACAGACATGTTGGTGTATGTGTGTCTCTAAATCCCCAATACAAAGTGAATCCTATCCTATCATACGACTACTGATACTCAACTACTAGAAGTAGGAGTATACTATATGACTATGACAAATACTACTACTACTACTGCTGTTAATGTTTGAATCACAAATGTTAAATACATATTGTAACATGCTGCAAATACATAATACACTGCTCAAAAAACATAAAGGGAACACATCATCATCACAGTGTAACTCAAAGTTAATCAAACTCCTGGGTATCAACCTGTCCAGTTAAGAAGCAATACTGATTGTGAATCAATTTCACCTGCTGTTGTGCAAATTGGACAGACAACAGGTGGAAAGGAGAGGCATTTACCAAGACAACCCTTATTTAGGAATAGTTTTGCAGATGGTGACCACAGACCATTTCCCTCTCTGCATCCTTTCTGGTTGATTCTTGGCTACTTTTGCATTTTTCCAGTGCCCTCACCACTAGTGGTATCATAAGGCGGGCCAGTACTAAGTGGGGCTTACGCTCACAACCCAGCACCGTGCAGCCCGATTGACATTTGTGAGAGAACACCAAAATTGGCAGATTCGCCACTGGTGCCCTGTTCTTTTCACAGATGAGAGAAGGTTCACACTGAGCACATGTGACAGACATGACAGAGTCTGGAGACGCCATGGAGAACATTCTGCTGCATGCAACATCCTCCAGCATGACCGGATTGGTGGTGGGTCAGTGATGGTCTGGGGAGGCATATCCTTGGAGGGCCGCACAGACCTCCATGTGCTAGCCAAAGGGACCCTGACTGCTGTTGGGTACCGGAATGAGATCCTCAGACCCATTGTCAGGCCATATGCTGGTGCAGTGGGCCCTGTGTTCCTTCTGAAGCATGACAATGCCCGGCCTCATGTAGCTGGAGTGTGTCAGCAGTTCCTGGATGATGAAGGCATTGATGCTATTGACTGGCCCGCCCGTTCCCCAGACCTGAATCCAATCGAGCACCTTTGGGACATCATGTATCGTAGCATCCACCGCCGCCACATCGCACCACAGACTGCCCAGGAGCTGACTGACGCCCTGATCCAGGTCTGGGAGGAGATCCCCCAGGAGATCATCCATCGTCTCATCAGGAGCAAGCCCAGACGTTGTATGGAATGTATACAGGCACGTGGAGGCCATACACACTACTGAGCCACACTATGAGTTGTCCTATGGAAATTCACAGAAGTTGGATCAGCCTATGATCTGATTTTTCCACTTTGATTTTGGGGATGATTCTGAATCCAGTCCTAAATGAGTTAATGATTTTGGTTTCCATGGGTTGTTCTTACATTATTTTGTTCTCAATGAATTACACTATGTAATCAGTAAAGATTTTCATCTGGAGTATTTCATTCATCGAGATCTGGGATGTGTGATTTAAATGTTCCCTTTATTTTTTTGAGCAGTGTATATTGTACAAACATAGTATGCAGTAACTGTAGTATGTGTAGTTTACTACCTGCAGTGTTAGTACTGCATTATTGACTAACTGTAATTTGTAGTACACGTAATATGCAATTCTTGATGTGGGCACTACGTATCAATGACTCAGCTACTGCTATTACTAGTACTCGTTGGCAAAAGCAGGCATTTGTCAAAATTGCTTGCAGAATTTTTTAGTTTTAAGAAGTGTAAGATTGTGGCCAAAACGGTTACTGCACTCAAATTCAAAATACTGCGTCCGCCCCCCCTCCCCTACAGATTCAAGGTTCCTGGACAGCAGCACACTGGAGACTGATTTGTTTGCCCACGGGCGGCTGCCGTGGCAGGGCCGCGTCGCCGCGTCCTTGATCTTCGGTTTTCCAGCGGACCGTTCCAGCAAGTCCGGCTACTCTGCTGCTAACGCTGCCACCGCGATACAGCTGAGGAGGAGCTGGCTGCTAATGCTATGTACTGGGACACTGCTAACGCTGCTGCCGGGATACAGCTGAGGAGGAGCTGGCTGTTAATGCTATGTACTGGGACACTGCTAATGCTGCTTGCCGTGCTGCTGTAGCTCAGTCATAACTGTAACTGATGCTGAGACTCTACTGACTGTGTGACTGGCAGACGGCGGTGGGTAGCACAACAGGCCAAAACACAAATTCAAAACATAAACATGATTTGCGGACTGTGAAAATGTTTTTTTAAATGCGAACATTCTGGCTGTACTATTGTTGTCGGTGAGATCAGTATGTTATATGAACATTATTCCTTAGTCTCTGTGACATATTAGGATGGTTTTACGACTATTTGCTTTAGATTTCTTACATATAGCTCCTTTAAAGCTCTATATCCAAATCAGTTAAAGAATAGTGGGTAAATATTGACACACATTGAAGAGTTGATTTCAAACTCTGCTTATAGGTCTTTAAGGTCTTTCAACCTCCATGACTGTGTTTACAAGGTCTTTAGTATCCCGGTTTTGATTGGGTTTTTTAAGTATCCCGTTTTTGTGTTTGTGCATGTAAACACCATATCCCGAATTCAGAAACCGGGTTATGCCCTTTTCCCGGTTTCAAGAAACCCGGTTTTGCCACCTGGAGTACTCCGATAGAAGCCGGGATACTGGAGCATGTATACGCCTTATCCCGGTTTCATGAATGGTTCAACTACATCACACAGCCGGCTGAAGGATGCCCTACTCATTCTGAAGTTTTCTCTCTACTCTGAATCTGTAAACTCCATGAGAACGATCCTATCTCACCAGTCACAGCTACGTATTTTCATCCACTGTTGCCTTGTACTGCGTGGTGGCAGTGACAGCCGAATACTAGAGCTTGAGATTCTCTGCGCGAGCCCGAGCCCGGCCTAATAATGTCAAAATATTATTTACAGACTGATTTAACAGACGATCACTGCTGCCACGATCACTGGAAAGTCTGGGCGAGAGGCTTCCACAGAGGAGCGCCCAGTTTGCACCAATTTTTTTTACAATATTTATTCACAGCCCTTCACCACCTGGATCCTAAAATAAACACCTGTTTTATTACATAATCATGCTTCCGTGTTGCGCCATTCATTAAGATCCTATGTTTCTGTCATTCAAATAACAAGACTTGTGGTTTAATACTCTTAATTATAACAGCCAACTTATTGAAAAATGTCGGGTTTAAATCGGGCTCGGGTCCATAATTACAGTTAATTGGACGGGCCGGGCCGGTCCCGGACATAACGTGCACAACGTGCATAACGGGCTGGAATTTTTGGGCCTGATCTAAGCTCTACCAAATACCTATCAAAGTTGGTGACGTATTCAATATTTGTTGTCACTCTCTCCTCCCATTGCTGAAGATGAAGTGGATGAGCCATAGCTGTAATTAGTTTAGTTCATTATTATTTGCTTTAAGGATACAGGACCCAGACTTTAAGGATTAATCGTGAGTGAGTGCATTGTGTCTTATTTTTAAGTCATCAAATCTCATCAACCATTTACATAACAGACACAAAGAAGTGTGCAATGATTACCTGAAAGCTAATAAAAAAGAGGAGAGATTAACTGGACAAGAAAGCACAAACACCCAGCAGCAAGACTCAGTCCTTGATAACTACAGCATTTGAGAAAGGAAAAAAAATTCCCCACGGACAGCGCCAAAGCTAAAGGGATCACTAACTTGGTGATTGAGTTCACCATGTTAGATGACCAACCTTTCTCCATTGTGGAGGATGTGTGGTTTCAAAGCCTGATGTAGTATATGGAACCCCGCTACCCACTGCCCAGTCGTCAGTCGGGTTATGGGTGGGAGTTCAATTCGTGTATGGCTGTGGGGTAGAAGCTGTTCTTAAGTCTGGTGGTGCGGCACTTCAGCGCCCTGTAGCATCTTCAAGAGGGGAGCAGTGTGAAGAGATGGTGGCATGGGTGGGTATTGTCGGTTAATATCCTTCTTTCCTCCAGAAATTTAAAACTGGGGACCCTCCCCACCTCTTCTCCTCCTATTCTGAGTGGAGGGTGCTCGTGTTGCTGCCGTCTGAAGTCAATCAGAAGCTCCTTTGTATTCTTGATGTTGAGCAACAGGTTGTTCTCCATGCACCACATTGTAAATTTGTAGACTTCATCTCTGTAAGCTGTTTCATCATCATTGGAAATGAGTCCCACCATTGTGGTGTCATCTGGAAATTTTATGATTGTGTTCTGGGGGTGTGTGGGTGAACAGTCAGACAGTAGAGGGCAGGGCTGAGCACACAGTCTTGTGGCGCACCAGTACTGAGGTTCAGGCTTGGAGAGTTGTAATGTCCAAATCTCACTGTCTGCTGAACTACTGGCTTGTGACATCCTTGCCATCTGTTTTACAATTGATATATTGAGTTGGGATGTACTAAGCCTTACAGTGCATACTAAGCCTTACAGTGCAGTGGATTGATAAAGATTTTAACTTGATAAAAGCAGTGCTACACCCGGAGGAGTTCACAGGTTTCCCCCTCTGTTATCTCAGAGGCATCTGAAAAAAAGTCTGAAACATGGAAAATGGACAAATCCAAAGTGCATGCTGTAGTGACAGAAAAAGCCAGAAATATGGTAAAAGCTATGCCAGATAGTGGGCTGGCTAGTTTTGGCTGCATGAAACACACCATGCAGTTGGCTGTTCACAACGGCGTTCTGAGCCAGTGCGCCATCTTGGATGTGGTGACAGTAGGCGAAAAAATAGTTGGACACTTTAAACACTCACCACTTGCCTACCTGTGCCTGTAAGCTGTGCAGATCCAGTTGGTGATGAAACCAAAAAGGATGTAGCAATATGTTACCACTCTCTGGAATAGTACTTTATTCACAATGAAAAGCCTGATGGAGTTCATTTCACATAAGGGGATTTTTTAAAATTTGATATTCTTTTGATAGTTTAACTAAGTCCTTTAAAGCCCAACTTCAGCAACGGTGATATGTTCATGTCTGACAATTTATTCGCTGTTGAAGTTGAGTCTTATTTAACTTTTTGTAGCTCAGAAAAGCACTAGTGTCAGTCCCTCCATAATGAGTGCTACTTTTGTTGAATTAATATATATATTGTCATGGTCTTTGACAGTCTCTGCCTCTATATCCAATGTAGAGTTCATAGTTTTCAGTTACTGTAGTTAACATTAATGTGCCGAGCACTTACTTAGAGAGAGGATGCTTCTGAGGCAAATTTACATTTAAATTCTCTCAGTCAGGTTGCCCTTTTGTCCCTTTCATAGTTAACAGAGTAAACCAAGAATGTGTAACAATGAAAGACTTCAGAACAGCTTCTTATGCCAAACTGTGAGCCTGCAACATATATGCTGTCTCACATAAAAAGACTTATGATGAATATTGGGCTCCTGGACATTTTGCACTTTACCTCCATTACTTATGGACTGTTGCAATAGGTTTTCCAATGACTGTTGTACTGTTGTTTCTAAAAAATATTTATTTTTTTAAGAATTACACAAAAAATTAACTACCAGTTATTCTATTTTCACAGCGTGGTTCCCTTTTGAATTACAATAAAACACAAACACTTTGGTTAAAACATAGTGGATCACAATGAATCATGTACATGTACCAACTTGTCAAGACAGGTGCCTAAATGTCTGCTTCAGTTGTGGACTAAGGTTATTGTGTATGGACCTAAAGTATAAAGTGAATAAACTCCTGCTAATGTTACATAATAACAGCTATAGAATGTAATTGTAAAGCAGCAGCCTACAATGTAAAAGGTTAAAAAAAAAAAAAGACTCAATTACAATGCACAGATTGAAGGAACTGAGGAGATCTTATTTCACTGGAGTTGTACCTTTTATGATTCCATGTAACAAATGGCTGATTGATAACATTTTACTCACATATAAGTTACGTACCTAAACATTAGGTTAACCTGAACTATCATAATGTCCTCATGGACAGTTTTATTATGGTAATGCTAGCGCTGGCTAGCTATGTTCGTTAGCAAAGTGCATCTATAATTAACATTAAGTGGGATGCTTGTGCTAGTGAAAATCTGACTCAAAACAAAAATGCACTTTCCAGAAAATATGTACAGCTGACTCCTTAGTGTGTCTTACAGTACAAGAGACGACTAAACAAGACATTTTAGGCAACCTATCTTTAATGACCTGAAAATGCACTGTCAAGGGTCAAAGTTTAAAGGGACATTGTGTGACATTTTCAGTTGTTTATTGGCAAAAATTGATGTCTGCATTCATAAATATGTCATCACTGGTGTACTATTACCTCCACCAATAATCTGACTTATTCTCATGAAAGGAGAATTTTGGATTTGTT
Organism: Epinephelus fuscoguttatus; assembly: GCF_011397635.1. NCBI lineage: Eukaryota > Metazoa > Chordata > Actinopteri > Perciformes > Serranidae > Epinephelus > Epinephelus fuscoguttatus. The sequence goes on from NC_064752.1 coordinate 52,229,740, forward strand.
TGTACATTGTGCGGGTAAGTCGTCTGTGGGGTTCCATTACATTTCACCATCTGAGAATACACCCGCCAGCAAGGGACATACAGCACCGCCTTCGGCGTTTTCGTTGAGAGCCAGGCCAGCACTGCATGACTGAGGAGCCGAAGGAGAGGAGCAAGAGGCGCTTCGCTACTACCCTGGGAAATTTGAAACAAAGTCCCACTCTTTGAGCATAATGCAGGATCATGCATATGCAGCATCATGGGAGACGGAATCCTTGTCGCCAAGAAAGTGCAAAAGGGAATAGAAAAGGCAACGTGACCGGTGGATTAAAAAAACAAAGGCCCACATCGGGGTAGCCTTTCCCAGGTAGAGAGAGCTGCTGAGGGAGAATGGTAATGCAATCACAGGCCAGCGCCGCTGTTGGCTGTTAGCCGCTGTTAGCGGCCAGTCGCTAACAGCCTCATCCCTCTCCTCGCATCACTGCGCCGCTGTTAGCTGTTAGCCGCTGTTAGCGCTGGCCTGTGATTGTATTACCTTTCTCCTTCAGCAGCTCTCTCCACCTGGGAAAGGCAACCCCAATGCTGACCCTTGTTTTTTTAATTTGCCGGTCACACTGCCTTTTTGATTCCCTTTTGCACTTTCTTGGCGACGAGGATTCCGTCTCTCGTGATGCTGCATAATACATGATCCTGCATTATGCTCCAAGAGTGGGACTTTGTTATGCGGCACTAGTGCCGCTGGCCACTAACAGCTGTTAGCGGCGCAGTAATGCGAGGAGAGGGATGAGGTGTGTGAGGTTGAGCCACTTGTCAGTTGTCAAAGGACAAGATGTGATTGGTTTGTTTCAATTTACATCCGCCCCAACAGTCCTACGTTGTAAACACAGCCAGCATGGTGAGGAGGGGGTTTGTCAACTCGCGTCGCGTGTGTCTGTGTAGGAGCCTGAATGAATACTCCATGTAGTATCGGATGACATGGTTTCATCAGTGTTATCATAGCTTTTTGGTACACAGCGGCTACAGTTGTTGCAATACGTGTTTGAAACAGTGAGGTGCTAGAGTGCGCCATCTGTTTGAATGCAATATATGATTTCAACGTTAGATGGGAAAAATTCCTACACACTGTGGCTTTAAAGCAGAAAACACTGACACCAAACACAAGTTCACGGTAATGTGGACGGTGCCAGGGATAAGCATTGCTATGCCTCTTGACAGGTTGCCATGGTTGCAACTGGTCAGATTGAAGGTAGCAATGCCTCAAAGCATACCCCTGCTTTATCATGTATTTAATTTGAAATAGGGCCATTATTTACAAATGCACATCATGTTGTGTTGAAGAAGACTTAGAACTAGCAACAAGCCCATGAACTCCTGAGGAAAAGGTTTACAGAGTTAATAAATCAAATGAAAATTTGGGTCTTTTGTCATCAGACATTTTTTTGCAACCAGTGTAGTTACCCCCTCCTGGCCATTCGAAAGAATGCCGTAGGCACTTACACATTGGCTTCACTTTTCAAACCCCGGAGCTATGTCCACTGTTTTATACAGTCTACAGGGCTTAACAATGCTACAAAACTAGGCTCATTTATGCACAGGGTCCATAAACAGTCTTGAAAGTTCATAAATTAAGGCATTATAAGCACTGGATTTGGAAACAGTGATAAATTAACAGTAAATGTATGTGTTCACTAATGATTTGATTTTCTGATTTAATACTTGCAGTAATTTCAATGTTTGAGTTTACTATTCTCAAATAATTTATTGAAGGGAATTTTTTTCTCCTCATTTTGTTTTAGAGGAAAAAAAAGAAATAGAACTGTCACAGTCTAATTTGGAAGATTTTTTGTACCTATACCTTTTGTGCTCTGTAATTACATTAGGTATTTGTATGCAAAACAGAGCACATCCCAGATGTGTCTATAACACTGAATTCTGAGATGATTGTTAGAGACATTGTCCCGGAGCTTAATTGGTATTGCTTGTATTAGAGCTACAGGAGGATTGTTGGTGGTGGTGCTGGAGTGGGTGTTGATGAGGGGCCTAATTGGGAGGAATTTTTCCCATTGTCAATAACTTCAAATGGCTGGCCTGCATACTGCCATGATGTTATGATGTGACTCACCCATAGCTGGATTTAGAACAGAAAGGTCAGCATAAAGACTCAAGACTGTCCCAGTCAAGGGAAACAAATAACTAGCCATTGAAGGGTCAGTGCGTCTCGGGCTTGTAGACTGCCAGAAATAGCAACTCCACAGAAATTACTTACGGTTTCTCAAAGTTTTCTGTGCTGTCTTCAAATTCCTTTGAACAGTCATTTACCAGTACTTTCAGAGCAGTCACTTACTGACAAATATCCCAATTGTCATGCAGTGTCAGATCATGTCATTCAGCACTTTTGCCATAAATGTCAGAAGGAAAGCTGTGAGGAAATACTCATAGTGGACTTTTACATTTCAGAAAACACTGAACTATTGCAATACTTGATATAAACTCTATTTACTGTATGTAAGAACTTCATAATTCACTAAATCACTGTCTCCTTAAGACAAAATCTTTTTTTTCTTTCTTCTTTTTTTTTTAAAGAGCAAAATAAGTTCTAGCACTTTATGTATCGAATACCATTTGAAATGTCAAGTCCATACAGAAGAAAGAAGAATTGGCACAGGATAGCACTGTGCGTGTACATGTTTTGCTTTGTTTGTGCATATTATTGTTACCGAACACCTGCAAAAATGAATGGCTGTGCATTTTCCTCCTGATGATTGCCTTTTTTTCTTAGACCGCATGAAAGCTGACCTCCTATAGGTGGGATGACTTGATCCAGAAGTTTCATACTGGTACGCTTCCAAATCTTCTTGATAATTGCCCTCAGCTCCTCGTTGGCTTGTTCAAAATTACCTAAACAATTGAAAAAATATAAAACAATAGACATTACTGAAATTCAAGACAATCAAAATTTAGATTGGTATGTATATATGTAGTATGTCATTCAATCAGTTTCAAAACCCAAGCACACTGACTTTTGACACTTTGGAGGTGGTAATTGTTGGGAATAGAATGATTTTATGCATTTTACTATCAGTTGTGTTTCACTATATAAGTTTTAGATGTGTGAACAATGAGAATACTAAGATGATTTCAGCTGATCTGAATGTGTTTGCTTTGCAGAAGCGGAGAAGTACAGGAGAGGAAGAGACATGAAATCTGAGGAGCACATACCGCAATGCTTAGATAATTAGTTTCATATATGGTAAAAATAATAGAAAGTGATGTACAGATAGTAAGGTACAGCACGTGTAGGGAGTTGTGTTGTTCTCTTGTCTTTCAAAACAGGAACCACGCCCCCACTGTCAGCGGGAAGGAGTCAGATTAACACGAGGCAGGGGCGTGGTGTGGTGAAGGAGGAAGTGGAACTGCCAATGAGAAGAGGACAACGCCTTGCGTGCACAATGACACTCTGTTACGCTCAAATATACTGGGTCAGGGAAAGGACAGGAGGTCAGACTTCGTGAACTGACACACCTTTGTTGTTCGTCAGGGACTTGAAGTTGAGACCCAGAGCTCTGTAATTTTATTCCTTTACTGCTTAATAAACTACATTAACTGAGACCGAATATCTTCTCCTATTGCTTCATTAAAGAACATGCAGGACTGAGCTCACACATAGCACATTGGAGAGTAGGATGAGCCCCCAGTCCATCAATTGGTGACCCCGTGGCTGCTGGTTTTGAAAACATACCCATATTAGCTGCACTGTTTCCCATCACCCCTAACAAAAATGTGGACAGAATTAATTATGTGCATTACAATGTTCTTAGACTGGCCAACAGCACTAGGGACGCGGTTGGAGGACTCTCTGAACAACTGGCAGCTACCTCCCTGATGACAGTACAGAACCGAATTGCGTTAGACATGCTTTTGGCGGAGAAAGGGGGTGTCTGCTCTATGTTCCAGGGCCTCTGCTGCACCTTCATCCCAAACAACACAGCTCCAGACGGGTCAGTAACTAAGGCGCTAGAAGGGCTGCGCACGCTCTCTGAGGAAATGCATGAACACTCAGGCATTGATAAACCCCTGGGTGGTATCTTCGAGAAGTGGTTCGGTAAGTGGAAAGATTTAGTGGTATCGGTATTCTTGTCTCTGGTGGGAATGCTCGGTGTTAGCATTATGTGGTTGTTGTTGTATCCCATGTATCCGGTCCTCTGTGAAAGAATCATAGTGACAGCTGTGGAGAGAAAACATCCACAGCCCCACCATATCAGATGACTCAAATGGAGACGGCCACCCTGTTAGAGAGAGCCGCCTACTGATTCAGATTCGGACTCAGCCTCAGGAGAAGACAAGGTGTGATTGGTCGCATGTGTATGAGACCAACAGGGGGAGGTATAACTTTTAGTTTCAAAAGAAACAAAAAGTGCAGTAATCACAAGACCTAAAAAGGGGGACCTGGATACATTGGGACTTAAAAAAAAAAGTGGCCTCAGTCCTATGAGGCCAAAAGGGGGACTGTTGGGAATAGAATGATTTTATGCATTTTACTATCAGTTGTGTTTCACTATATAAGTTTTAGATGTGTGAACAATGAGAATACTAAGATGATTTCAGCTGATCTGAATGTGTTTGCTTTGCAGAAGCGGAGAAGTACAGGAGAGGAAGAGACATGAAATCTGAGGAGCACATACCGCAATGCTTAGATAATTAGTTTCATATATGGTAAAAATAATAGAAAGTGATGTACAGATAGTAAGGTACAGCACGTGTAGGGAGTTGTGTTGTTCTCTTGTCTTTCAAAACAGGAACCACGCCCCCACTGTCAGCGGGAAGGAGTCAGATTAACACGAGGCAGGGGCGTGGTGTGGTGAAGGAGGAAGTGGAACTGCCAATGAGAAGAGGACAACGCCTTGCGTGCACAATGACACTCTGTTACGCTCAAATATACTGGGTCAGGGAAAGGACAGGAGGTCAGACTTCGTGAACTGACACACCTTTGTTGTTCGTCAGGGACTTGAAGTTGAGACCCAGAGCTCTGTAATTTTATTCCTTTACTGCTTAATAAACTACATTAACTGAGACCGAATATCTTCTCCTATTGCTTCATTAAAGAACATGCAGGACTGAGCTCACACATAGCACATTGGAGAGTAGGATGAGCCCCCAGTCCATCATAATGCAATAGACAGTGGCTGATGTTTCAATGTCTCTGCTCCTTTGACAGGCCCTTTTCACAGTGTTGCCACTTTACTTATGCTTTTTGGCAAAGCAGTTCATGTTTATGTCTGTTTTATGCCTGTACTACTCATATTGAGGTCTTCACAACTCAAAATAATTTCAAGAGGTGAAGTTAAGACTTGTCGTTTTTTTTTGTAACATTAATTATCATTTCCAATCTACCATTCTGTGACTGCATTAGGTTGTCGGGAAAGCAGGCTAGCTAAGATAGCAGCAACTTTAGCTACTGGCATAACAATGGTATACACTGCTGCCTGCTAGTGCCATAATGAGTTTACTTGACCTTTATTTGAAGTCATTACTTTTATAATAACGTATAATTACTCACTAATTCCAACACTGTTGTTTAGAATAGCTTGATAGATACTGACTCTTAATCCAAGCTAAATGACAATTAAGCATTTCCATATGCTGATGTGATTTATAGTTTTGCTGTTTCCTATCGTCCTGTCTCCATCTCTCAGCAGCACCCCTTCCAATAAGCATGGCACAGACATCAACAAGATGCTATTGTACTGTTCAGATTTTGGTCTCTAGACACACAGCATATACGAAGCTTCACAAGAACACTTCACAACACTTCAAAGAGATGCTCTTGGATGTTGGGTCAAAAGACCTCAGAGGTTTATCAAATAAACTTGAAAATTGCCTGACGAGAGCATCAGGTATGGACCGTTATGTCATGCAGTAACAAGGAAAAAAGAAAATTATAGCACAGTAGATAAATTAGTGCATACAGTTTATATCCACAGTACACTCAGCACATTAGTAAACAAAGTAACTATGTGGCTGTGTATATAAACAACGTACAATACATATGAATTTATACATGCAGTCATACAGTTACTATGTTCACTAATGTGTTGAGTTGTGCTGAGTATTATCATCAGATTGCCTGCATGGATGTGCAATTCTTACATGATGGGGTTATGTAATATGTATGTATTTGTTTATCCAATATATTGTATAAATTCAATCCAAGGAAGCCTATTGTAACCCGTCAAGTGCTCTGTCAGGTAACCTGGGGTACGTCCCAAGTCCCTTAAAATTACTGCTAACCACCTAACCTAGCCACCTTACCTAACTGTTTAGTCCCTCCCACTTAGGAAAACATGCAAGGAGTCAGGTGTTAGGAGTGAGGAGCGAGGATTGCTGATTAAGAGACATGAGACGGCCTTACTCTGAAGTGTCACGTAAAGCGACGTCCTTTTCTGATGATGGCGGCACAGCTGGATCTGCTGCATAACGGAGCCAGCGTTTGGCGTACATCCCAAGTCACATTATATTCGCTGATCAAAGCCGTAACCCCCACCTCCCGCTGTCATGACTTTGGTCACACACTTTTGCATGTATTACCATTGTTATTGAGTCATTTGCCGAAGTTTGTCGCAATTAAAGAACGGTCTGTAGCCCTGCCACTGTCACTGTGATGAGAATCATTAACATTATTATTATTATCATCATCATTATTATCACTATTATTAAATCCACTCGCCATCATTCAACAAGTCAGCTGCTGAGTGACATCAGACCTGTGAGTCTACTGCAATCAATTCAATTGTATTTATAAAGCCCAATATCACAAATCACAATTTGCCTCACAGGGCTTTACAGCATATGACATCCATCTGTCCTTAGGACCCTCACAGCTGATCAGGAAAAACTCCCCCCCAAAAAAACCCTTTAACAGGGGAAAAAACGGTACAAACCTCAGGAACAGCAACTGAGGAGGGATCCCTCTTTCAGGACAGACAGATGTGCAATAGATGTCGTACAGAACAGATCAATGTAATAAATTAACAGTAATCCGTATGACACAATGAGACAGAGAGAGAGAGAGAGAGAGAGAGAGAGAGACAGAGAGAGATGCAGAGACAGAGACAGAAAGAGAGACAGAGAGAGAGAGATACAGAGACAGAGAGAGATGCAGGACAGACGGTAATGACAGTAGCTTACAACAAAATTAATTAAAATAATAATCTTCATTCATTCATCTTCTAACCGCTTCATCCTCTTGAGAGTCGTGGGGGGGCTGGAGCCTATCCCAGGTGACATCGGGCGAGAGGCAGGGTACACCCTGGACAGGTCGCCAGACTATCGCAGGGCTGACACATAGAGACAAACAACCATTCACGCTCACATTCACACCTACGGACAATTTAGAGTTATCAATTAGCCTAGTCCCCAATCTGCATATCTTTGGACTGTGGGAGGAAGCCAGAGTGCCCGGAGAGAACCCACGCTAACACGGGGAGAACATGCAAACTCTGCACAGAAGGGCTCCCACGCCCGGGATCTAACCAGCAACCCTCTTGCTGTGAGGCGACAGTGCTAACCACCACACCACCGTGCCGCCCTAATATTAATATTAATAATTAATATTACCTACAAGCTATTAAACATTATTCCACTCACATGACATGCAGGACAATAAATGATGGGCAAATGTGTTTGTGTGTGTGTGTGTGTGTGTGTGTGTGTGCACGTGGTGTTATATCAACACCTGTGGTTCTGGACATGAGGAGCTGCACATTTAACAGCCACACATCACCGACAGTCCGCTGAACAACGCAACGGGTTGTGAATGAAATAAACTTAATTACAACATGACAGTCTTGCACGAAATATCATCAACGTTACTCTTTGTAGTCACGTAGGCATGTGAATTACAGCATTTCATTGCAAAGAATGCATGTAACGGGTACACTTGTGCTGTTTATCCGCCAACTCGTTCAAATGAGCCAGACGTAGGGGGCGGGTATTTATACGTCAGGGCCTCAAGCTGAAAAAGACTTCCTGTTAGGAACCTCTCATGTTACCTTACTCATCGCGCCTAACAGATCCCTCCTAACTCCTAACCCTAACTCCTTACTGGCAGGAATAAGAGACATGAGACAGCCTTAAAGATGGGGGACTTTGAACGACTTCTGGTTCAAGTAAGGAGTTAGGAGCTAGCAGTATAAAATAAGAGACTTAGGACGTACCCCTGGTCTATTAGGTATTTCAAGGTCTGTCTCTTTATTGTAGTCTTTGTCTGAAGAAAAGCTTACTGCTTGAAAAGTCACTTGGAGGTATTTAAAAATGTAAATGGAAGCATTATTGTGGGAATTATTCAGGAATCTGTATTGGGGGCAATTCTCCACATCTTGAGGTCATAACCTTATAGTTCTTAGGGGGAAGTTTTCTGTTTTGCTAAACCTTTTGTTAGGGGGGGCAATCTCCTTTACGAGTGCAGCTGGTGGGTGTAACCTGGGTTCAACTCTTTGGTTTGGTATAAACGTCTGTAGATCCTGAAGGTTGTCAGAGAACCAGCTCAGTGGCCTAGTGGTAGAGTGTCCGCCCTGAGACTGGGAGGTCGTGGGTTCGATCCCTGGCCGGGTCATACCAAAGACTATAAAAATGGGATCAGCATCAAGGGTTGGAACTGGGGGGGTTAGATCACCTCATGATTCCCAAGCTCACCGAATTTCCCTCACATTTGATGATGAGGGATGGACATTCTGCTGATCAACGCCTGCCCTGACTGAGGGTTAAGTCAGGGAAAATTCCACTCTGATAAACAGAGGACAGGATCCCGCCTGAAGTCAGGAATGGCTGGCAGACAGCGGACGCTCCATCTACTTTTAAAAAGTGTGTGTGTGTGTTATTAATCAGTGTTATGAATCATTTTCACTGTAGTTATTTTGTAGTAAGGTACCTGTTTCCATGTAAATCCTAAAGAGGTTGGTGTAATTCCAGACAAGCGGTAGTGAAACTCAACTCATGAGCATATGTGTGTAGGCCTATCTCCATGGTATTCCCTTTGTGAGAGTGGAGCTCATTGGCATATAAATGCTTTGTGGTACTGTAGACCAGTTCTATGTAATTGGCAGGTTTGATGATTAAGCAAGAAATGAAAGATGAGAGTAAGTGTGAAAGGAAGGAAAAACAGAAACATAGGGCAAGGAAGCAAAACCTAATGTTACTCCTTCCAGAAAGTGTGCTTCTCCAGTAGCACCATCTTTCGACTATTGGCTGCGGAGCCAAGGGGACAAAGGGGGTGTTCACCAAATGCCCATGATGGTTTTTCCCAACCCCCAGCCACGACGAACAGGGGACCAAACGCACAGCCACTGGGATCCAGAAGTGCTTGTGTACAGGCCATGGCAGCCAGATCAGCTGAAGGAGGTTGCAGAGGAGCTGCCTGATCCACAAAAGACTAGAGGTGAGAAATGGGTCACAGCCATAGAACAATTATTGGCCATGTATAATCCAACCCTGCAGGAAGTGGAGGCTCTTAATTTAAATGAGACAAATAGAATAAAGTGATTTGAATAAATAAATATCCCTATTTTAAGACAAAAGCTATTCAATTCTGTCTTGTATTTCTAGACTTTATAAATACTTTTAAAAAACATACAAACACTTTATTTATCAATTATTCAAGTCATTTATGGAGAAATTTTGCTGAAGTGTGGATGGACAATGCTTTAAGAGATTTTTGATGGATTAACAATCTGGGCCCACTGCATCTACCACCATCCTGGGCCCACTGGGAGCGAGCAACAAGCAGCTTGAGCTTCAGCAGCAGCCATCCACCAACAGACTGAGCCCAGGCTTCTGCAGTAGCCATCCACCAACAGGCTGAGCCCAGGCTTCAGCAGCAGCCATCCACCAACAGGCTGAGCCCAGGCTTCAGCAGCAGCCATCCACCACCAGGCTGAGCCCAGGCTTCAGCAGCAGCCTTCAACCACCAGGCCAGGCCCAGGCTTCAACAGGAGCCATCCACCACCAGACTGAGCCCAGGCTCCAGCAGCAGCCATCCACCACCAGGCTGAGCCCAGGCTTCAACAGGAGCCATCTACCACCAGGCTGAGCCCAGGCTCCAGCAGCAGCCATCCACCACCAGGCTGAGCCCAGTCTTCTGCAGTGGCCATCCACCACCAGGCTGAGCCCAGGCTTCAGCAGCAGCCATCCACCATCAGGCCAGGCCCAAGCTTTAACAGGAGCCATACACCACCAGACTGAGCCCAGACTTCAGCAGGAGCCATCTACCACCAGGCTGAGCCCAGGCTCCAGCAGCAGCGACCACTCGGACCTGCTGCATCTTCCTACAGGTCAGCCACAAAAAAACGCGTAAGGTGCGTGGGTCACAATGGCTGTAAAGGATGAGAAGTTTGTCACCATGTCTGTGTTGCATGAAATGCTTGAGCAGCAAAAAACTTTCTACAAAGATCTTCTTGAGCAACAAGAAAAAAGCTACAAATCATGCTTTCAAGTGATTGTTGATTCTATGTTTGTCCGAATGGACAATCTTGTTAGAGATATTTTAAATATTTCAAAAGATATTCATGACCTAAAAGCAAGTCTTCAATTTTCCCAAGCTGACATAACTGAACTACTCCGCAACTCCACATGAAACGTAAAGAGCTACTACCTCAACTCCGAGAGCAGAGGATGAAGGGGAATACTGCATTCCTGAAATATGACCAGCTTGCTTTTTCACTTACGTAGTTTATCAAAAAAATTATGATCACTTAACCCAATATTTGTCTAGTTTAAACCATACATTTTCAGTGCTTGCTCTAACAGAAACTTGGCTAAGTAATGAATTGTTATCTCTTTATTCAGTTTTTCATTATAATGCTTTGCACTCATGTAGAAAAAACAAATTTAATTTTATTGAAAGAAAAGAGCTTAGCAGTAATTTTGATCAAACTGAGGTTGAATCTCTTTTTGTTGGACTACCTAGTCTCAGTGATTTTGGTGGTAAAAGTGTTGTGATTGACTGTATATATTGTCCCCCTCATACTGATACTGGTTCATTCAATGATGCATTGTCCTCCACTGTTGAGCTGATAAGTAGCAAGGGTAAGGTATGTATTCTCCTTGGCAACTTTAATATTCATCTTCTAAAAAATGAATCCAATTCTTCACATTTTCTTCATGCATGTTCCTTATATCCCCTCATCTTTAAAACTAGTAGAATAACGTTTTCCTCTATAACTTTAATTGACAATATATTTACAAATTACTTTGAACATGTAATCAATTCTGGATTATTATTTACTGATATTTCAGATCATTTTCCAATTTTTCAGTTTTTTTCTAATTAATAATTCAAATAAACCTAAAAAAAAAAACCTAGAAGAGAAAACATATTGTCGTAGAGAAATGAGAAATGAGAGAAATGAGAACTTGTTTAAAGCCTCAATAGATAAAGTTTCATGGGAAGATGTACTGAATGAACATAGTGCAGAATGTGCTTGTAGTACCTTCATGGACATATTTAGTTCTATATTTGATAAATGCTTTCCTTTTGTTCAAATCAATAGATAATATAAGTCTAAAAATTGTAAACCCTGGATTACTCCAGGTTTAAAGAAATCCTACATTATAAAAAATATATTGTTAGCCCCACCCTTTTTAACATTGAATTCCACAAAAAATACAAGAACCATTTCACTAAATCGATGCACATTGCAAAAAAAATCCTACTTCTCAATTAAATTTGAACAATCACGTAATGATATCAAATCAACATGGAAACTCGTCAATGAATTGTTGAATAAGAAGAAGGCCTCCACACCTATTCCATCCGTTTTATCCGATGGTGAGAAAAAAAAATCTCTACTCCTTCAGATATTGCACATGGTTTCAATGATTTCTTTCTTAATATTGGTCCTCCATTAGCCAACAAAATTGAGAATACGGATGGTCATCTTTTTGAGAACTTCAATAATCAATATCCTAGTTTAAGCATGTTCAACCCTCCTATTCCACAGGAGATTGAATTGAATCGAATTGAAAGAATCCTCTACAGGACATGATGAAACACAAGCCAGTCTTGTTAAGAGAATAGTTACTTCCATTATTCTGCCTCTAACACATATTTTAACTTTATCCATCAGGACAGGAGTTGTTCCAAGTGATCTTAAATTAGCCAAAATTATACCGCTATTCAAATCTAGTGATGCTAGTGTATACACAAATTATCGTCCTATGTCCATTTTACCAGTTTTTGTCCAAAATTCTTGAGAAATTGGTTTATTCAAGAGTAAAAATACACATGGATGAGAATAACATATTATACAGTCACCAATGTGGTTTTAGAAAAAAATTGTCAACAGAAATGGCTATTTCACAACTTGTTCATAATATTTCCACTGCTTTAGATAAAAAACACAGTCAATCACAATATACTTATTAAAAAATTACTTAAATACGGTTTCCAAGGTATTGCTTTGAAATGGCTGCTTAATTATTTAAAGGACAGAGAACAGTATGTTTCATTTAATGGGCATTCTTCACATAGAGCTAACACTTTGTGGTGTTCCCCAAGGCTCTATCCTTGGACCTCTCTTGTTCTTGATTTATATCAATGATTTGCCAATGGTTTGCAATTTTCTTTTACCTCTTTTATTTGCTGGTTGCATCACATAAAAATGTTGATACTCTGTTTCGAGAAGCTAATGAGGAATTGTCATCTATTTCAAATTGGTTTTGTATAAACAAACTCTCTCTTAATATAATTAAATCTAATTTTGTGCTCTTTTGCACTAAAAACAAAAAATACTCAAAAGAAAATGCCCAAATTATCTTAGACAACACGGAAATAACTCACTTTCCTCATATTAAATTCCTAGGAGTCATTGTTTATGAGTAAGTTAACATGGAAACTGTATGCAAAAAGACTGAAATCAATTGGTATCTTGAGCAGAGTTGGTTCACTAACCAATCATTCTTGTCATTTAACCTTGTACTACAGTTTAATCCTTCCTTATATTATGTATTGTAATTCTGTTTGGGGCGCTACATGCTCTACCTATCTTAATAAGATTTTATTAGTCCAAAAAAGATTTCTGAGAATGATTGGTCTTGTTAATAGATGTTACCCTTCAGCTTCTTTATTCAGAAGATACAAACTTGTATCTATCTATGATGTAAACAAATACCAGATTTCTGTATTTATGTATAAGTTCATACATTTAACTCATGACTTACCAAGTGTTTTTCAAAATTTTTCATTTTTTCCTCTGATATTCACTCATACTCCACTAGACAGTCCAAATACATTAATCGTCCTTTTTGTCGGATTTCCCTTGTTCAAGTCTCACTGAGTTATGGAGGACCATCTCTCTGAAACAACCTATCACCATCTCTTAAAGTATCATCTTCACTGGCAATCTTCAAAAATCAAATGAAAATGTATTTAATTAATCAACTTTAATGTGGAATTATTATTTTTTTTCTTTGTTTGGATTGTCCTTGTTTTTGATCTTATTATTTCTTAGTTGTTTGTGCATTATCAAACACGTAATCTTATATTGACTTTGTTCATTTTATTTGCTCTTGTTTTGTCTTGATTTTTTTCCCTCATTCCTCCTCCTTCTTGTCCTTCCGTTTTCCTTCCCCCTTTTTGTTTTTTTGTTGTTTTGTTTTGTTTATTTCTTATCCTTATTGTATGATTTAATTGAAGGGAGGTTCTTTGATAAGCCTTCAGTGGCTTCTAACCTCTCCGGCACAGTTCCTTTTTAATCTTGTAAATTTTATACAGTTTGATTTTAACATTATGTGCAAATAAAAGTAAACTAACTAAACTAAACTAAAGGCTGTTTGTCCCAGATATTTCAAGCTCCGATGGGCCAACATTCAACCTGCCAACAAGTCCACCAGCCCAGCAGTTGGATCAAAGGATTTCACCACAATGATGGACAGGTTGTATGATGCAGTGTACACCAAGAAACGTAACAGCAACACTGATGGCCACAAGTTGAGGTGCTACACACACACACACACACACACACACACACTAACGCAATTACATTTATGTCATTGACTGATGAAGGGGAAGCAATAATATCAACAATGCCTGATAACTTGTGTGGTGGAAGCAAGTTTGATTTTGGGAATATACAGGGGACAACTCTGTTATTGTTCAGCCAAAATCAACTGTTAGACCATGTAAGAGACATTATCCACTTCGCCCAGAGGCTATTCAAAGCATTGCTCCTGTTATTCAGTCACTCATAAATCAGATGCCATTGTGGAATGTCCTAATTCACCATGTAACACCCTCATCCTACACTCAAAAAAATCAACTAGGGCATGTGTTTGATTAGCAAACTAGAAATATGTTCACATTAAATTAATTAATCATATTTATGTTCATTAAATGATTCGTTCTTGTTTGTTGTACATGAATCAAAGAAAATTCATATGAATTAAATTCATTCATTTCAATCTGATGAGAATGAGATTCTTCAGGTCAATGACTCATTGCGTCCAGAAGGTGGCGGAATGCACCTAAAAGTTGCTTGCTAACCGCCAGTAAACCTACGAAGAAGACGAAGGATAGCTATTGCGCATGCTCCACACCGCTCCGCATGCAGAGAAGCGGGAGAGGACGATCGGTGAACATTAAACAGCACCTGCCTAACCCAATCTCACCATCATTCGGCATCCTTGCCAGGAAGGGTAAGTACTTCAGGTATATCTACATGAATCTATTTAACGTTACTTAAATAGCGTGAGTGATAAATAGTATTTATTAGACATTTGTGAGACATCTCAGTCACTCGTTTTTTCTCACAACGCTAGCTAAACTTTGCTATGGCTAAGTTAACGGTAAGTTGTTTTTCTTTTACACCCTGGGTCAGGGCCATGGTCAGGGCTCGATTTTAAGGACCTCTTGTCATTTTTGGGCCGATGAAAGAGTTGATAAATGGACAAAGTGCACATAAAGTGGCTACAACATGTTTTCTGTTCGAGTTTTCTAGCCTGTTAGCATGTGGGCGCGTGTGTGAGCTTGTGCACCCATGCTTTGGCTTGCTCTAAACAGCATGCATATCTGCAAAGGAGTCGCTTTGTTTTGAATCCGAACGCGTAACGTTAATGTGTATGACGTAACGGTATGTACGGGAGAAAGCGGGTGTGCGCGCGCGTGTGTGCCCGTGTGTGTGAGTGCTGGCGACCGGAGCAGTGAAGACGTCAAGTTATAGTGTAGCTGTGAAGTTGGTAGAACAGCGAATGTGCAGCTGGAGTTTTCTGTGGTGCAGTATGTCTCATCTTGATGAAGACGCATGCCCTTACCAAGCCATCTTGTAAGCTAGTTTGCACTGCATTTTATAGTTGAAATAGTAACAACAGGTAAGATAAAATCTTAATGTATAAAGTAAGTGCATGTGCTTTTTCTGCCTCAGTAATATCATATTAAATCATCAGTAGGATCTTTTCCTTGATATTTCGTCTTCATTGGTCAGTCATGGAAATTATATTTCACCCTTTTACAATTATTGAACTTAGAATCTATTTAATTAGATTAAATATTGCTGTGCGATATGACCAAAACCTCTTGCCCCACATAGGTCATTTCATATCCAGTAACGATACATGTCATGATATTGCACATTTCCTGTAAATTCAATGGATAAATAGTTACAAATTGGTCTGTATACTTCCAGCGTGCATGTGCGCACAGGAGCAGCCAAGCCACAGGAAAGTGCGTGATCAGAAATTACACCAAAATGCAAAGTGCATTTACACACTGAGCTGAAATAGTCTCTACTGCATTCTGCTGTCATTTATGGTCACTTTAGTTTCTTGTCTCCTCTCTTCTGCGCTCTGTTTCATCGCGGGTTGGGCTCAGCCCCTCCACACACAGAGCGGAGTAGAGACAGACACTGGTGGAGAATTGAGAAAATTGATTCAAGTCATGTTACTTCTAAGTGCAATAAAAGCTTTTGTCACTAAAAAGCCAATAAGAGGAATTTATTCACACAAAAGATGGACAGATTCCAAATTATGAAAAATATTGTATTGACTGTGACTTGCAGCACAACAAAATAAACAATACAGCATAATATGGAAGACATTTTTCTATCATCACATGATATATATTGTCACATCACATAGCCCTAGGTCGTCTACATTAAGGTCAAGTAATAGTCTTCACATTTCAATGTATGTTATTTTAAATATTGTAATACTTAGCCTATTCAATGCATTCAACATATTACTTGTATTGTATTAATTTTTTAAAACAATTTCTTTTTACCAGAAATACATCGCAAAACAACACAGTGTCCCCATGCTCTGAGGTGTATGCACCCTCTCAACAATACATGGTAAGTTAATATTCATCATATTGCTTGTTATCTAGTTGGCATGCAGCATGGCAGCAGGAGTGTATCCACTAAAGATGCGCGGAAGGGCTCTGGCGTCACTCGAATCCCCGTGTCAACATTAATCATCCATCCGCCATCTACCCGAATTAATTATTTTATAGGGATGCACCGATACCATTATTTAAAACTGACTACGATACAGAGTACCAATATTTCTACCACAAAAATATTTTTCATGCTAAAAATACAATGAATTTGCAAGACAGGTTTTATTTTCTTCTCTGCTTTTTACAACAAATTTATAATAATAATAATTATAATAATTAGATACAAATAAATATAAATAAAAATGAGTATGAAATAACTAACAGGCATTTCAAACAAAAAAATATGAGTGTCTCTCCTCTTACACTGCACCTTCCATGTCATTGTATGTCAATCTCTCTGTCTTTTTCTGCCTGCTTGTGTGTCTGTTCCTCTCTTTCTCTGTTTAGAGACAGGCACAGGGTGTTTTATTTTGAAAATTGACCGGATGCACTATGCTTGCCCGGCTCGGTCTGCCCTGTGCAGCTTGACACATCTCTCAGGTAGTTTTAGCAGAGTTTCATCATTTATAGTAGATTACAGTGTGTTTCAAGTCAGATTCGGTCAGATCAACTCGCGGCTCACAGAGCTCCATGCATATTTTGTATTTGAGCAAAGTGACATTGCAATTGCTGTCAAGCAAAAATTTCCAGATGAGACTGATGTCCATCAGTGTTTCCCACAGGACAGGAATCTATTCGTGGTGGTGTGGTCCTGGTGGGGGGGGTATTAAAAATATTTTTCAATACTCATTTGTGTGAAGAAGTGAGCATCCAACGTCAGAGTTAATTACTAACGAGCAGAACCACACGGCCGGGCTCCACCGGCTGCAAACCTACGTCACGTCAGCGTAGCGTCGCGGCGTATTCATTTGGGCTCCACTGACTGCGTACGGAAGCGACACGTAGAGACGCCAGCGGGGTTGTTTACTGTTTGCTGAGCCGAGAGGCTGCATGTAGGCTGCATGAAATGTTAAAGCATTTTCCACATAAGTTATTACATATATTTGAGTTATCTACAAGTTTACTGTACTGTTTGTCATCTACTCGCTTTCAAATGTCCGCCACGGACATTTACACAATGTCACGGATAAACATGGGTAAATGCATGGAAAAAATCATCACATATCACCTCTGATAATGGTTTATTCATTTAAAAACACATTGTGCTCCTTTAGCACACTATTTCATATAGTTTTTATCTGCTGGAAGGTCGCGTAGGGGAGCATAGCGCGACAAAAATAGAAGAGTCGCGTAAAATAGAGAGTTGTCCCGCGACAGACGGGGGTTGTCATGCCGCTCCCATTGTCAGTGGAGCCGCTGTAATTGATTAACAGGGTGGCGAGCTGCTACGGGACTCGCGCTGCAGTTAACACTACTAACAACGTGAGTTAATGTCTCTGCACATGTTGAGCTTCCAGCTATGTTAATACAGACACAGGCTAATAAAACAGCTAATATAACATGATGAGTTAGAGTTGTTTGGACCACTTTTGGACTTGTTTGCCCACATATTTGTACCGAGAGGTCTTTGGATCCGTTCTGCTACTACGTCTGCTTCTTCTTCTTCTGGTGGACCAGGTGCGTTAAGTGCGTCTTTACGATGCATACCGCCACCTATTGCACCGGAATTGTAACGACAAGCTACATTCACAGACACTGAGTCCCATTATAATGTGTTTGAGCGAGGTCGAACAGGTAGCGCCAAAAGCAGAAAAATCTATATGTGATAATTGTGAATATAAATAACATAAATATATATAAATAACATATAATATAAATCTCACATAAATATGTGAGATAATTTATTCGTGGCGCACCGCCACAGATAAATGAATGTATGGGAAACACTGTGTCCATATTACAAAAAGTGTGTCATACAATGGTATGAACTACAACAAAGGAATGATTGTCATCCATGGGCAATTATTTGGTCTTCCTGAGTTTGCTGAAATTCTGCAGATTTGTGTTTTGCAAGGCAAGGTACATTTTATTGTGAAAAAGTTCTCCGCTTGGTATAGAGAGCACTTTAGATCTTTTGAACTTGACATATCACATGTGAGAGAGGTGTCTCTGATTGAGCGTGGGGAACTACTTGATGACTACCCGTTAGCTGCCTATTCAGTGGGAGGCCTGCATCTGGTTACGCTGAAGAGACACATTAACTTACTGGGAAGACGGGAGTAATGTTTGTAAGTATTTTCCCCCACATCACATGGCACAGTTAGTCGTAAAATCATGCTTTGCAGCCCAATTTATGATTTTAATGATGAATTAATGTATTTATTATTTTTTAAGCAATCAGTTATAAAGACATACTATATAGGATTTGTCGGTTGGTGTTTGTAAGCAGCACTAGGGCTGCCACGATTAGTCGACTAATCGACAACTAATCGCCTATTAAAATAATCGGTGACTATTTTAGTAGTCGACTAATCGGTTTGAGTCATTTTTCATAGAAAAGTACTATAAAAGTACCCCAAAATAAAGCTGTGTAAAGTTGTCAGATATTGGCAGCTTCACACACTCTCCTGTGACAGTGAACTAAAACCCTTTGGCGTGAGTACGAAACAAGACATTAGATGACATAATTTTGGAGTTTGGGCGAGACAGACCGACATTTTTCAACATTTTAACACATTTTTCGATGAAATGATTTGTCGACAATGAAAATAATCGTTAGTGGCAGCCCTCAGCAACATTCAAGTTTGGCCCCTTCCATGAGACAGAGCGAGATAGAGACAGCATGTAACCTGCTTGCTACTATTTCCGACCGCACACCCTGCGCGCTGTTATTGGCTGGTGGATACACACCCACTGCCCAAAGGCTGACACCCAGAAATGTCCCAAGCACAGTAAAATAAGAAAATAAAGGCAGAGGGCAGAGTTTCTGTAGATGAATACACTGCTACACTGTTATAGTTATTTATGTTATTTTATTTTTTGGGTAAATAAAATAAAATTTGTCCTTTTCCTATCTTAATTTCCTAGAGCCCAAGATGATGCATTCAGATTGTTTTGTCCAATCAACAGTCCAAAACCAAAAGTTTTTTTTAATACTAATTTACATTATGAGACAGCAAATGATCACATTTGAGAAAGTGGGACCAGAGAATGTTCAGAATTTGTGTGATAATTTAATAGTGGTGAAAAAATTGTTGCAGTTTATTTTTCTGTCAATCAAGTACAGCTCTGCTTGGCACAATGTGTGTACAATCAAAGCCTGTACACTACCTTGGTACCTGTATTTTCATTTTGTATCATTTAAATTAGTTTAAGGTAAATTTAATGTTTTTGAGCTAAACTAGTTTACACATTGGCTTATGGCTCAAATATTTGGCCAGTTATAAATCAAATGGTACTTGAAGGAATGCTTTTTAAGATTGCAGTGAAGGTAATTTTTTCACTTGGTAGCGGCAGTAAACTAATTTTGTGGATAGGTTAAATCAGAATACCTGTAAAGCGGAGTAGTAAATATGTAAGATCCTAATTTTGATTAAAAATAAATAAATATCAGCACTAAGTGAAATCTACTGTTAAGTATATACTATATAAAAGTATCAAACAGGCATTAGACCATGTGTGTATACACACACAGACACACACACACCCACACACACGTCTAATTATTGTGAGGGCCTCTGTATTTTTTTTAATTGTGGTTTTATTTTATAATTTAGATCCACACAAGACTGAGGGTTATCCTTGGTGAAGATGATGCCAGGAAGCTAATTCTGCCAGCAGGGATACCAGACTCCATAGAGGAATTGTGCCAGACAATAAAGACAAGTTTTGGATTGCTACAAGATTTCAGGCTTCAGTATCAAGATGCTGATTTTGGAAATGAGTTCATAAATCTGTCGGTGACCTCTGAAATAAATGACAAAGCAACTATAAAGGTTGTATACTCCTCTACTCCAAACAATGATGAAATGACACTTCAACCTCTAGCAGTCCAAGGCCCAACAGATTCCTTATCAGTCTCCTCAAATGACACGGATGACACAGAGCCAGTTTCACCTTCAGGTTCATCGCCATCCACAAGGCAGTCGGTTTGGCCAAGTGTCTTCACAATCCCTAGTTTCAGCTATGAGGCTGAACTGCAACTTGAAAAGGCAAATGCTGAGTGCAGTGCCAGTGGAACTCATTTGAGCCCCTCACCAAAACTGAAATCCCTCATTTTGGAACGACTATCAGAAGAAATTCTGAAATTCAAAGCCTACCCAACTGATCTTGATCTGAATGATGTTGCAGAAGCCCTTGTGAAAAAGCATCCATGTCTGAGGGAACAGGGATCCTTCAGTGGCTGTTACGGGTGGAAGATTAGCCTCAAGTATAAAATGGCCAACTTCAGGACCAAACTAAGAGGCCCTGGATGTTACGAGGTGACCATAAATTCACTAAAGAACAAGGCCCAAGACAAAGCAGCCTTGAATGTGAAAAAGCCCAGAAGAGCTGAAGTCAATTACTGTCCGCAGCATCCACCAGGAGAAACCACAAACACTCTGGAAGACGAGAGAATTGCGCTGCTTTCAGAGATCAAGAAGAGAAACAATGGCCATATAGTGACCCTGAAAATGGAGAAGACTTTCTCATATAGAAGGCAAGAAGTTCTTCAAGGACAGCCCTTGATTGCAGACTTCAAAAGCAGATGGCCAGCTCTATTCTCTCAGAAAGAGGTGCATGTCCTATATTATAGTGTTGACCTTTTGTTTCTCTCCTCACTGATATTGATATACAATAATATCATGATCAAACGTCTAGTAATTCATTGTTCATCCTTCCTATTTTGCATATTGCTGTGATGTGCGGATAGGGTGAGTGACAAGTGCATTGTGTTTTTGTTTTTTTCAGATCGATAACGAGTTCATGCGCATTTCGACTGTACCTCTGCTTTCTACGTTCTTTGCTGAGCTCGACCGATGCTCTCCACACATGATGGAGATCTTTCAAAGCAAAGGTGGGGTGGCTGGAAGAAAAATGAGACATCTCATGGTGGCCATCTCAAAGGTTTGTATTAAAATGGGTTTGTAAAACCATTTCCTCTTCAGTAGATGTGTTGCCAGACAATTGAATTTCCCCCTTTGAGGATCAGTGAAGTGATTCTTATTCTTATAAAACATTTTTATGCCCCTGTCATGATAATTGCATGAGCATAAATCTCTATGTATGTATGTATGTATGTATATATATATGTATGTAAACAAAAATGACAAGATTTCGCTAACAACACTAGAGTTATTTTTTGAAAATGCAACTTAAAATGCAGAATATGGTCAAAATGGGTTTCATTTTTTCCTCAGGATGATACAATACATACAAGACGAGCATGCATCCTCAAGTCCTTGTGTATCTACTTGAACGAAGACCACGAGAAACTTGTGAAGGAATATATGGTGAGTTACGTATACTAGGTGTGATAAAGTAGCTGTAGGCCAGTTGGATAAAGCACATATTTACATGCTTGATCTGTTAACCCCTGTACCCTATTAAAAAAAGTTATGTTCTTCCTATTAAGGGACAAAAGTGTCCTCTTCAAAAACACCCTAAAAATATTATATGCTTATATTTTTTTCAACTTTTGTTCATAAATCTTTTAATCAACTTCAGTCCTGTGGAAAAAAGTATTAACATATGATGGGGCATTTTTGAAGAGGACAGTTTTGTCCCTTAATAGGAAGAGTGTGTATTTTGTTACACTGTAGAAAAGTGGAATATAGGATTTGTCTTTAAAATTCCTAAATAAGTAAAAAAAAATACACACCTTTGCCAAATATTATGGCTAAAAACATAATCACTGCAAAGTTATCAAGAAAATAAAACTTGTAAAGGACACTTTTGTCCTTAATAGGGTACAAGGGTTTCATTCACAGCAAAACTTAAGGGGGATAAATATTATATATTAAACAGCAAAATGTGAAAACCTGTACAACTAAAACACAATATGCTTTGTCTTTAAATTTCTGCAAGGTTGAAAACTAGAGACAGTATTTGCTAAACCTATGTTTTAAATGTCCAAAAACAACCAAGCAGGTGTCATAAGTAATTCATGCACACTAATAACAAACCAAATGAACTGAACACAGCATTAAGATAAAATAGGCCTTCATTTATCGCCAGTGGGGAAATTCAGGAACATATTGTTGACATTTTAACATTATATTTTTGATCATATTGTCAATGGTTTGGTAACGTAATGAGTCTGCTAACACCCTAACTAACACCTCTGGTTACTGTAGCAGCAGGAGTGTGTGTGTGTGTGTGTGTGTGTGTGTGTGTGTGTGTGTGTGTGTGTGTGTGTGTGTTTTAGCAGCAGACTAGCAGCTGTTTGTGTATTGAAGTGCCTACAAAATAGTTTAATTTCTTCATAAAATTGTCTCTTGCCACACTTTGTCTAGACTCGGATCAAATGTCATATTTTACTCCACAGAACACAGACACTGAGGCCAACACTTCCATGGAGCAAACTGTGATGGGAGTGTATGTCATTCAGAAGGAGGGTGCAGAGCCTGGAGATGCCCCAGAGGACATTGGTGTGCTGATCGAAGGAGTGGAGGTCCTCAGTCGTTTGGGGGACATTGCGATTGCCTGTGCTCTGTTATTTGGACTGATCTACTGTCTGAACCGAAGCTACCCACCAGAGCTCAAATGCACCTTTGAAGTCCTGCAGAAGATACTTCTAAACCTGGATGGACAGAGATTGTCATCCAAGGCACAGTTCCTCAAAAACAAGCTTATGGAGTGAATAAGCTTGAAGAAGATTGATACATGGGCATTTGTCCACATCCCTGCCAATGCAGATTTTTGTTTTGTTTTATTTTTTGTTTTGAAGGTTCAAAATGGACTCACGCATACTGGACTGAGACCAAGATTGTTGTCTCATATGTTGAAGTCTCCTACGTTTGTTGGTGGAGAAGAGAACTGTTTTGAACACACATCTACACTAATTTTACTACATTAACATTTGTAGCTGGAACAGTTGTATTCATACTGTTTTTCAAAAATTGTTTGAGTGGACCTGTTATACTCGCACACAAACATAGAATGGATACTTTCTCTTCTAAAGTTTAATTGAATTGTGGGTTATGGGAAGTTATGGGCTCCTTTTAAAGTACAGTATGTGTATTCACAAAGGTTTTCTGACAATTCTTTTACAGTAATTGTTCACTGTTTCATTTTCTTTTTTAAACTGTGCACATGTGTGGACTGTAATATTTCAGTGTTTAAAACAATGATAACATGCTTATTACCTTGATGTCATTTTTATGTTGAAGAAGTTGATTTGTTGCACTTATAATTTTAAAACTTGAAATGTCATCAGTCATGCACAAATCCTGAAAGATTGTTTTAACCTTCATATTGTCCTCCCGGGTCTATCTGTTTTGACTGTCTCCTCATTTCCTCCTTTCTTTCCTTCCTCCTTTCTTTCCTGCCTCCCTTCCTTCTTTCCGTCTGTCCCTCTTTCTTTCCCACCTCCATCCTTGCTTCTTTCCCTCTGTCCCTCTTTCCTCCTTCCTCTCTTTTCTTTCCTTCCTTCCTTCTTCCCCTCCTTTCCTCTTTCCTCCCTCCCTCCTTCCTCCTTTCCTTCCACCGTTTCTTCTTTTCTCCATCCTTTCTTCCTTCCTTCCTCTTCCTTTCTCCCACCCTCCCTCCTTTCCTTCCTTCTTCCCCTCTGTCCTTCCCTCGTCTTCCTTCCTTGACCCAAGGACAACAGGAGCACAAAGGCTTTTTTCTGTATATCGATTATTTTGTTGGTAAAACATTCTACATCCACTTGTTACAAAGGTTGAGAAAAATGTTGATTGTTAAAAACCTTTAAAGACTGTTTGAGACACCATTTTCTTGAAGCTTCTAGGACTTCAAAGTGAATTCAGCATTCCAAAATGCATGATATGGTAAATATTTGACACAAACAAAAGGTGAAAATTGGTTTAAGTAATGCATTGAGTGGTAGAAGGATTTAAGAGTTTTACTGTCACTGACATGGAGATGCAGGAAAAAAGACATAAGTATGGTAAAAATCTGGTGTAATTTTAGGTCTGCTGGACGTCAGTGTCTACATTTGTGTAATCTGCCACATTGTTTTGTGAACATGTTTTTATGCATTGCTGTTGGCAGTTCTGTGTTACAGCCAAATGTTAAATAAAATGTAAAATATTTTTTGCATGTTTTATGTATGTTATAGGACCTTTGGCAATTTAAGTAAGCATGATTATGATAATGAAAACAACAATTAATTAAAACAACAAGACTGACATTAGTATTACAGACAAAACCTATATTAGTTCATTCAACAAGATTGATGTTAGTGTAACAGACAAAACCTATACTAGTTCATTCAACAAGACAATGTTGTTGTACTAAAGTATTTGGTCATTGTCAACTGAACATAAATTAATTTGACTAGACTAAGTAGCTACAAACAATTTAATTCAATAAAAGGCAAATAAATTGAATGTAAATATTTACATGACTTTAGACTGACAAATCTAAGTGGTGTTCAAGTAACACACTCAAGATAGGCTGATATTACTTGATTTGTTTAGATGGAATATAGGTGGCATGATGAAATTACGTTCATCCAATGAATTATTTTTTTGAGTGTACCTGTAAAGAAACAATGGGGAATGGAGACCAGTCCAGGACCTCAGGGTAATAAATGAGGCTTTGCAACACCCAGCCCTCATTGTCCCAAATGTCACAAAACTACTTTCACAGGTGCCAGCAGACTCCTGTTGGTTTACTGTCACTGATTTGGTAAATGCATATTTTAGCATTTCTGTTCACCCTGACTCACAGTTTTGGTTTGCTTTCACTTTCAATGGTAAATGTGGCACCTGGACCAGAATGCTGCAGGGTTTCACCTCTAGCCCAACTTTGTTTTCTGTGGCTGTGGCAGAAAACCTCTCGCATTGGCAGCCAATGCATGGCAGCACACTTGTGCAGTGTGGTGGTGATCTCTTGGTGTGTTCCACCACAAAAGAAAACTGTAAAGCTGACACAGTGTCTCTTCTCTGCTATGGAAGCCCATTTCCGCCACTTGATGGAAAAAAATAAGATCTATTAAGTCAAAATAATGACATACAAAGTTAAAATAATGACTTGCTAAGTCAAAATAATGAGATACTAAGTCAAAATTAGGAGATACTAAGCCAAAATAATGAGATACTAAGTCAAAATTATGACTTACTAAGTCAAAACAATGAGATACTAAGTCAAAATTATGAGATACTAAGTCCAAATAATGAGATACTAAGTCAAAATTATGACTTACTAAGTCAAAATAATGAGATACTATGTCAGAATAATGAGATACTAAGTTAAAATAATGACTTGCTAAGTCAAAATAATGAGGTGAATGAGTACAGTTACAGCCTTCCACAATCCATACTCTTCATCTCTCAGTCACGATGGATAACATCATTGAGGGATACTAACTCAAAACAATGAGGTCATAACTCATGTACATCGGATATGCCACACACTACACTTTGATGTGACGTATGGGGTATATTTGGCTACTTAAGTAGTCTACAAATTACAAAATGTAGTAAAATACTGTTGATTTTAAGTGTTCTGTTTGGCTAAGACATAAAGTTAATTATACAACAGTTAGTTTAAGTTGCACTTAAATAGGTCAATAATATGCTCATCAATGAATATGAATGTTAGTGAATACAAGTGTTATTGAATCAAATTGTTCGCCACTCCTCCGCGAGTTATGAGTTATGTGAGTTACCATATATTTCCAAATAGTCGCCCGGTGACAAATAGCCGCCGGGGGTTTGACCCCATTTTGCGTATTAAACGCCGGTCCGATTAAACGCCCGGGCGATTATTTCCTCATTCATTGCCTCATGGCTGTCCCTCCTTGAGGGACTGTTTGCGCTTTTACGCACGGGTCGGTGGTGAAGTGGTGCACATGACTTGTGCTACAGATGGACGGATGGACGGGCGGACGGACGGACAGACAGCCACGTATCTAAAACAGGAAATACATCTGGTTACATCTTTCCCACATCAAATATCCGTGATCGCCTTGACCCACGTGCGTAAAAGCGCACACAATTCCGTGTCCTCTCACCGCGGATGCTGTGATTTGATGGCCCAGTACTCATTGTAGCTTACTCTTATGAGACCCAATAATAATAATAATAATAATAATAATAATAAGTTATTGTGGACCTGTATGTCATGCCTTTTAACAAAATTACCAGAAGAGTTCGCTGAAAAACAGGGAATGTCAGCCTGAATTACTCACGTACGTCCCCAGTGAAAATTGCTGACATGCATCAATCAATCAATCAATCAATTTTATTTATAAAGCCCAATATCACAAATCACAATTTGCCTCACAGGGCTTTACAGCATACGACATCCCTCTGTCCTTATGACCCTCACAGCGGATAAGGAAAAACTCCCCAAAAAAACCCCTTTGACGGGAAAAAAAAACGGTAGAAACCTCAGGAAGAGCAACTGAGGAGGGATCCCTCTTCCAGGACGGACAGACGTGCAATAGATGTCGTACAGAACAGATCAGCATAATAAATTAACAGTAATCCATATGACACAGAGAGAGAGAGAGAGAGAGAGAGAGAGAGATGCAGGTAATGACAGTAGCTTACAACAACATTAATGAAAGTAATAATATTATAGTTATGGTTCTGGTTACTGCGGTACAATATGTTGAAAGTATGTATTAATACCTGGCAGTATACATGTGTGACAATAATCATATGTGTATAATAACAGAAGAAGTATGACTAATGACTAATGATGGCAGCAGCAGCAGGAGGCATCTGGCAGGACCACGGCAGCAGCACAACCACACGTCACGCTGTCCAGGCACCACTGTGATATGAGTTAATCTGAGAGACAGTGGAGCACAAAGGCTCCGGAGAAGAAGCCGAGTTAGTGACATCCAGAATGGCCGAGTTAGCAAGATGCAGTAATAGAATACGAGAGAGAGAGTGAGAGAGACAGAGAGAGAGAGAGAGAGAGAGAGAGAGAGAGAGAGAAGGAGAGAAGGGGCCCGGTGTATTATAGGGGGGTCCTCCGGCAGACTAGGCCTAAGTCAGCCTAACTAGGGGCTGGTACAGGGCAAGCCTGAGCCAGCCCTAACTATAAGCTTTATCAAAGAGGAAAGTCTTAAGTCTAGTCTTAAATGTGGAGACGGTGTCTGCCTCCCGGACCGTAACAGGAAGATGATTCCACAGGAGAGGAGCCTGATAGCTAAAGGCTCTGGCTCCTGATCTACTTCTGGAGACTTTAGGGACCACGAGTAACCCTGCGTTCTCAGAGCGCAGTGTTCTGGTGGGATAATATGGCACTATGAGCTCTCTAAGATATGACGGAGCTTGACCATTTAGAGCTTTATAAGTTAACAGTAGGATTTTAAATTCAATTCTGGATTTTACAGGAGCCAGTGCAGAGAAGCTAAAACAGGAGAGATATGATCGCGTTTCTTAGTTCCTGTTAGTACACGTGCTGCTGCATTCTGAATTAGCTGGAGAGTTTTTAAGGACTTACTAGAGCTACCTGATAATAGAGAGTTACAGTAATCCAGCCTTGAGGTAACAAAAGCGTGGACCAATTTTTCTGCATCTTTCGGGTCAGGATAGGCCTAATTTTCGCAATATTACGCAGATGAAAAATGCAGTCCGTGAGGTTTGCTTTAAATGAGAATTAAAAGACAAATCTTGATCAAATATTACTCCGAGGTTTCTTACGGTAGTGGCAGGGGCCAGAGCAATGCCATCTAGAGAAACTATGTCATCAGATAAAGAGTCTCTGAGTTGTTTGGGGCCAAGAACAATAACTTCAGTTTTGTCTGAATTTAACATCAGGAAATTGGTGCTCATCCAAGTTTTTATGTCCTTAAGGCAATTATGGAGTTTAGTTAATTGATTGCTTTCTTCTGGCTTCATTGATAAATACAACTGAGTATCATCCGCATAACAATGGAAATTTATAGAGTGATTTCTAATGATGTTACCTAAAGGAAGCATATATAGAGTAAACAGGATTGGTCCGAGCACAGAACTCATGGAACTCCAAAACAAACTTTAGTACGTAAGGATGGTTCATTTAACGTCAACAAATTGAAAACGATCAGATAAATAAGATTTAAACCAGCTTAGTGCTGAACCTTTTAAGCCAATTAAGTGATCCAGTCTCTGCAGTAGAATTTGATGGTCAATTGTGTCAAACGCACTAAGATCTAATAAAACAAGTACAGAGACGAGTCCTTTGTCTGAAGCAATCAGAAGGTCATTTGTAATTTTAACTAGAGCTGTCTCAGTGCTATGATGCACTCTAAATCCTGACTGAAATTCCTCAAATAAATTATTATCCTGGAGAAAATCACACAGCTGGTCTGCGACTACTTTCTCAAGGATCTTTGACATAAAGGGAAGATTAGATATTGGTCTATAATTGGCTAACACCTCTGGATCCAGGGTGGGCTTTTTAGTAGAGGTTTAATTACAGCTACCTTAAAAGACTGTGGTACATAGCCTGTTAATAAGGATATATTGATCATATCTAATATATGAGTGTTAACTAAAGGAAAGACCTCCTTAAGTAGCCTAGTTGGGATGGGGTCTAAGAGACACGTTGATGATTTGGATGAAGAAATCACTGCAGTCAATTCTTGAAGAGAAATTGGAGAGAAGCAATCTAAATATATATTAGATTTTACAGCTGTGTTTGAGGTTAGATAGGTACTATCTGAGGGCAAGAGGTCATGAATTTTGCCTCTAATAGTTAGAATTTTGTCATTAAAAAAGCTCATAAAATCATTACTGCTAAGGGCTAAGGGAATACGAGGCTCAATAGAGCTTTGACTCTCAGTCAGCCTGGCTACAGTGCTGAAAAGAAACCTGGGGTTGTTCTTATTGTCTTCTATTAATGCTGAGTAATAGTTTGCTCTGGCATTGCGGAGGCACCTCTTATAAGTTTTGAGACTGTCTGTCCAGATTAAACGAGATTCTTCCAGTTTGGTTAATCGCCAATTCCTTTCAAATTTTCGCGATATTTGTTTTAACTTACGGGTTTGACAGTTATACCAAGGAGCGAACTTTCTTTGTTTTGTTAACTTCTTTTTAAGAGGAGCTACAGAGTCGAGCGTTGTTCGTAGCGAGCCTACGGTGCTATCAACAAAATGATCAATTCGGGAGAGGTTAAAGTCGGCACGGGAAACCTCTGTTACTGAAGGTATTGGTATTGAATTTAACGTGAAGTAATCTTTTCCTTAAATTTTGCGACAGCACTATCTGATAAACATCTAGTATAGTAACTGTTGCTAAGTGGCGTGTAATCGAGTCAAAAGAAAGCAAAAGTAATCAGATAATGCTCCGATCGCGAGGGCTTCTGTGGCAAGACTTTTAGGTTATCAATTTCAAGTCCATACGTCAGAACTAGATCGAGGGTATGGTTAAAACAGGGAGTGGGTTCATGTACACCCTGACTGAAGCCAATGGAGTCTAATAATGAGATAAACGCGCGGTAGCCAGGAGTCATTATCAACGCGTCGACATGAATGTTAAAATCGCCTACAATAATAACTTTATCTGATTTAAGAACTAAACTGGATAAAAACTCTGAGAATTCAGATAAAAATTCAGAATACGGGCCAGGAGCACGGTACACTATAACAAATAATAGTGGCTGCGAGGTTTTCCAGGTCGGATGTAAAAGACTAAGAACGAGGCTTTCAAATGAATTATAATCTAGTTTAGGTTTAGGATTGATTAACAGGCTAGAGTTAAAAATGGCTGCAACTCCTCGGCCGCTGCCTCGAGGAATGTGGGTATTATTATGACTGGGAGGAGTGGACTCATTTAGACTGACATATTCATCTTGACACAGCCAGGTTTCAGTGAGACTGAGTAAATCAATATGATTATCTGATATTAATTCGTTTACTAACACTGCTTTAGACGATAGAGACCTGATATTCAACAGTCCGCATTTAATTCTCCTGTTTTGTCTTTCTGTCACAGAAGAGGTTTTAATTTTTATGAGGTTGTTATGCACAACTCCTCTTTGTTTAATTTTAGATTTAGATAATTTAGGCAGTCGGGGGACAGACACCGTTTGTATAAAACTATTAAAACTATGGCTGGGTAACTGAACTAGAAGCTCAGAGAGGCGTTTAGGACTGCCTCCGAGTCCTGGTCTCAACTCTGGGTTGTCAGGGATTTAAATTACTAATAAAGTTTGCCAGGTTCCTAGAAATGAGAGCAGCTCCATCCAAAGTGGGATGAATGCCGTCTCTCCTAATAAGACCAGGTTTTCCCCAGAAAGTTTGCCAATTATTAACAAAACCCACATCGTTTGCTGGACACCACCTGGACAGCCAGCGGTTAAATGATGACATGCGGCTAAACATGTCATCACTGGTCAGATTTGGGAGGGGTCCAGAGAAAACTACGGAGTCCGACATCGTTTTTGCGTATTCACACACCGAAGCAATATTAATTTTAGTGACCTCCGATTGGCGTAACCGGGTGTCATTGCCGCCGACGTGAATAACAATTTTACTGAATCTACGTTTAGCTTTAGCCAGCAGCTTTAAATTTGATTCAATGTCGCCCGCTCTGGCCCCAGGGATACATTTGACTATGGCCGCTGGTGTTGCTAACTTCACGTTTCTCAGAATAGAGCTGCCAATAACCAGAGTTTTATCCTCAGCTCGCTGAGTGGGGAAAAGCGGTTGGAAACGTGAACAGGCTGGTGGTGAGCCGTGGGCTTCGGCTTGGAGCTGTGCTTCTGGCGGACCGTGACCCAACCTCCCGGCTGAACGGGAGTTACCGGAGGACAGTTAGCAGAGGCTAAGGCTATGCTATGTGGCTCCGCACCGGCTACAGGGGGCTGGCTAACTACCGCAGCTGCTGAATGGTTTTCCATGGTGCGGAGCCGCGCTTCTAATTCACTAAGCCTCGCCTCCAACGCAGCAAATAAGCTACACTTGTTACAATTACCACTGTCGCTAAAGGAGGCAGAGGCATAACTGAACATTTGACACACCGAGCAAGAAAGAGCAGGAGAAGGAGAAGCCATGGCTAAGCTAATGTAGCTAACAAGGCTAAGAGCGTGCAAACAACAGCTAAGAGATTAGCGAGAAAGTCGTAGAAAGGAGGAGAGCTATAGGTGCTTAAACAGAACCAGTGTGGGTTATGACTTGAAGTAGACGTAAAAGCAGCGTTAAAGCAACTGAGGTGAGAAAGCAGGCAAGTGGAATTCACCAGAGCAGTACAGAGACGCTGTCACAGAAACACCGGAAATGACAACTCGCTTACCGCAATACGTCAGCACGTCAGCACGACCAGCATGCATGGGGGAATACAGCTTCTACAGGCTCACCATAGCTTACTGTCAGGACTCAGGGACCAGAATTCGGAATGGCAGACCATCGGGATGCCGATATTTCGGTGTGGCGGCCTGTAACTGTTGGTTAAATGGCCCGTTCGGTTGGTATTCGGATAACTGAGGCTTTACTGGTATAATGCAATAGCACCACCCAGCGGTGAAACCCGTGTACATGAAAAAAAATGACCCACTCTAAATGTTTAGAGATTTTTGTACATGAACTTACCCCTACATTATACAGTATTTTTGCACTAAAAAACATACTGGACAGGAACTGTAACCAAATAATGGCCTGGTGCAGGTCGGTGCAAAAAAAAAAGAAAAAAAAAAGCCTTTAGCAAATAGCCCCTGGTTCTTTTAAACACCTGGGGTCAAAATTGATTTTGTGAAATAAATGCCCGGGCTACTATTTGGAAAAATACGGTATCTATGTGTTGTAAAAGCATTTTGCTCTGCTGCTGTAGACAGCCTGTCTAAATGATGTCTTGAAGCCTGTCTGATTGTATGTGGGTTTTTTTTCTTCATGTCGGCATGTTAAGCTTGTATTTTCAGTCTCTGGAGACACTCCAATAAATTCGCCTATACAGTATTGTACCAAATTGGACTTTGTTTTACTGTGTTTCATACACCGGACCCCTTGGTTATCTTCTAGAAATGAGCTCGTAATTAATTATTTTCTTTATTTTCTGTGAAGTTAAATAATGATAATTAAATGTCCGCTCGCTGTCCATGGTGCTGAAATATGCACTGAAATAGGTCCGATGTTTTCACTGCTCTCACCAAGTCGTGCATTACATGCAGACATGAGGCATTATGAATGTGAGAAACAGCTTCATGTCCTTTGAAACAGTTTTCAATAGCATAGTATGTACTTCTGACAGGTCAAAGACCAAAGTGAAGTTTTTGCTGAAACGACGCCCCTGCCTGGAGGTCTGCACAGAAGACTCCTGGCTCTCCTGACAACCACTCATAATTTAATTCAAATGTAATTTTGGGGAAAATATCCATCCTCTTGGTGTAACGCTAGTGTCAGTTTGTGTCACTGTCGCGAGTGTGACAGTTGGTTAATTAACGGTTGTGTTTATGTTTTTAACACCTGTGAGCAGAGTGATTTTACTGTTACAAGTGCCAGTGATGTTATAGTTTATATCAGCACTCACGGAATGCTTCTCGTCCAGTCAAATTACTTGGTCGGAACTAAATGTTGTATAATTAACTTTATGCCTTAGGGCAAACAAAACACTTAAAATCAACAGTATTTTACTACATTTTGTAATTTGTAGACTACTTAAGTAGCCAAACATACCCCATACGTCACATCATGTGTGGCATATCCGATGTACATGAGTTATTACCTCACTGTTTTGAGTTAGTATCCCTCAATGATGTTATCCATTGTGACAGAGATGAAGAGTATGGATTGTCGAAGGCTGAAACTGTACTCATTCACCTCATTATTGGACTTGCTATCTCATTATTTTGACTTAGTAAGTCATTATTTTGACTTAGTATCTCATTATTTTGAGTTAGTAAGTCATAATTTTGACTTAGTATCTCATTATTTTGACTTAGTAAGTCATTATTTTTGACTTAGTATCTCATTATTTTGACTTATTAGAT
Source organism: Epinephelus fuscoguttatus (assembly GCF_011397635.1). Taxonomy (NCBI): domain Eukaryota; kingdom Metazoa; phylum Chordata; class Actinopteri; order Perciformes; family Serranidae; genus Epinephelus; species Epinephelus fuscoguttatus. The sequence goes on from NC_064752.1 coordinate 52,263,127, forward strand.
ATTATTTTTTTCCATCAAGTGGCGGAAATGGGCTTCCATACTCTGCTCTGCATTTTGGCTGAAACTGGTCACAAAAAAATAAGCTGCAGCTAGTGTACCATTCAGCGCGTCATCTTGGCCATAATATCACTATGGAGGGTCACAAATTGGGTCTGGTCTGCATCCAGGAGATCTTGAATGTTTCAAAACTGTGTAAAAAACAAAAAAAAAAAAAAAAAAGAGAGAGAGAGAGAGAGAGAAACAATGACCTTTTGGGCTTAAAAGGCTATTGTCATCCATGGATTTGTGATTTTGTGGAGATCTCCCAACCCCTGTATGACATCACTCAGGGGGAAGACATTTGGCCATGACTGACATATTGACTTTGACTTCTACTGACAAAAACTGCTCACCTGACTACTGCAGGACTACTATACTGGCAACTATGTCACTGACCATGTCCACTGTCACCTTAGAGCAGTGTCATTTCATTAACTAATCAACATTACTCCCAACAGCTGAAGATGAAGAACCACATCCCTGTCTGGAACTGGTTGACAAGGCATCAAATCCACCTGATGCATTGTTTGACAGTGTTGTGCAATTAACCATGTTTTTAAGTTCATCTTTTCTAAGGTCAAAACTGCCCTTCCTGAGCCACAGCGGAACAACTTCACAACTTGGGGACTGGGTGGTGATCAAGGACCTCATAAGGCAACACTGGTAGCAGCCACAGTAGATTGGGCCAGACCAGGTGCTGCTGATGCCTGCATCCGGATACCTGAGAGAGACACCTGGATCCATGCATCCCAGTATTGTGGCTGTGGTTTTCATCATTGGCCTGGTAACTACAGCTATGATTATCAGGGTATGTAGTTGAGCAGCAATGTGACACGCATCTCCACAGAGTTCAAGCCTGGCAAGAACTGGACTTAAAACAAAGTTACATATGCACAGTGGATCCATCAAAAACTCTTGGAAATGAGCTGATATTATCGAGAGCGCAAGAAGACACAGAGGAGAGACGTGGCATTGGCATGCCACCAACACAGAGTCAAGAGACCCCAAGAGGACAGTTGGTCAGAATCATAAGACTATAAAGTGATCAGAATGATGAGAAACTTTTAGAGTTTGATGATGGTGACAAATTATGTCATTTTGATGTGTGACTTCAAATTCACTGTTTTATATGAAATGTTTTGTTTTTCTTGAACTTGTATGTAATTCCCATCATGTTGTGTTGACACTTTGTGTGGAAAGGAGGGAATGTGGGAATTATTCAGGAATCTGTATCGGGGGGCAATTCTCCACATCTTGAGGTCATGACCTTACACTTCTTAGGGGCAAGTATTCTGTTTTGCTAAACCTTTTGTTAGGAGGGGCAATCTCCTTTACGAGTGCAGCTGGTGGGTGCAACCTGGGTTCAACTCTTTGGTTTGGTATAAAGGTCTGTAGATCCTGAAGGTTGTCAGAGAACTCTGCTCTTCTCTCCATGCTGCATGTATTAAAGAAAGTTGATTCCTCACATCGAGTCCATCAATTCTTCAGAGAGGAGAATTTGCCTCACAGTTATTAATGGAAATTACTTTTTCATTGCCATTTATGAAGTTAATGGTATGAAGCCTTCTGTAAAGTAGAATTACCACCCCACAGTTGTATGGCTCCGCGCACCAGTCAAGATTCTCATACAGTTTACATCCATGTCTGTGAAAATATGGATGTGTCAACCTTGTTTTTAGTTGTACTATGGTACATAGGGAGCAAAGACATAGAGACACTCCAAGCTCTCCCACTGAGTGGATAATCTCCCACCCCTAGATTGAATTTACAACATAACTTAAGACACTTCTGCAATCTGAAAAAGGTGTAGGCTGAAGCTACAGCTTATAACACCTACCATTTTAACAGCACATCATGTCAAGCAAACAACACCAAAACAAAACAAAACAGGCAGACAAAGCAAAATATCAACAACAAATATAAATTAAAGCTGCGAGCAGCTGTGATCGGGCCCTCGCTCTCCCGCGCCACCGCGGGGGGCCAGCAGCACACAACACTGAAGCGGTTATGTGAAAACTCAGAGTAAGTTAAAGGAATAGTTCACCCTAAAACAAAATGCAGTCATTATGGACTCACCTAATGCTGATGAGTAATCCAGTGTAGTTTTTTCTTCCTCAAAGTGCACCTGGAGACCCCGGTGCGCCAGTCCTGCAGCGAAAATCCTTACAATGGGTATCAATTGTGACCGACACGAAAAGGTCCATAAAACTACACAAAAACTTTGTAATATTCCTCCATACTGCTCGTCCGCGACAATCCAAGTGTCCTGAAGTGGCAACATCCAGAGTTTACTGGCAACAACGTCATTTAGTATATTTTAATACCATAAACAGTGGCTATGCTCTGTTTGCCTGGAGGCGCGCTCGCGCGTGCTCGCCCGTGCACGCCGTTCACTCTCTGGCCCGCTTGAAATACAGAAGCCACGCCAGACAAGATCAATGAGAATTCGCGATAGATACACCGGTATTTACATCCTGCTGTAAGCCACGAGAGCACAGAACGAAGTTTCTCCTGCTGTGAGCAACACACAAACACAAGAGGGATCTGCCTTCACTAGTGATCAGAAACTTGCCCTTTCTCTTTGAACCGGAGTACACAGATGAGGAACTCAGCGAGATGGAGGAAGCAGCCGCAGCTCGACCAGAGCCACAAACAGTGGCAGACTACAGACCTAGGGCATCGGAAACATGGTGGTGTAAATGTCAACCGAAGAGGAGAGTCTTTGCTGTACAGACTGGGATTTGTTGATGCCACCACTGGAGGATCTCAGTATCTCCACTGATGAGACTGAGAGCATTGGCCAAAGACAATATATCACTGAAAACCCGGATTATCCGCCATTACTGACCCGTGGGGTTCTCCAGATGTTTTTCCATGTGCCTAAAATCAACTGGAAAAAAAGGCCAAGACCCACAGGACCAAACGGCACGCTCTCAGTTGAGTAAGTTACATTGTACAGTATGCGTAATATGTCTTTTGTTTTGATGCTATTCGATTTTCAATATTGATGTATTTTGTGCTGTGCTCAGTGCTAAACTGTTTTTTTCCCCCTTTTTCCACAGTCAGTGCAGGTTAGAAGCATACCGGGTGGTATTGGAGTGGGTCCTGAAAGGTGACAATAGAAAAGTGTTACCAGCCTGTGTTGTTGCAAGCATCCGTGAGAGCTACCCTTCCCCCAGTAGAGTTTATACTGGATTCAAGGAGGCAGAAGAGGCTTTTGAACTGATCTGAAGATAATCAAATGATCAATAAATCAATCTAAACACATTCTCAATGACTCATTTTTATATTACCTCATAGTACATCATCTGGGACTTTTTCCATTACATCAAAATAAAATACTACCTCATTATGAATAATTATAACGTGCATGGAAACTATGCTGCTGCACATCTATATTTTTATTAGAAACTATATCGATAATTAATAAAGAAAGTGTGTAAAATGGAAAATATTTGAAAATGGTTATATAGGCTGTAATTGTTAACATTTTTTGGAGTATTGTGTGGTTTGTACAAGACAAAAACAGTAACCAACTACAAAACTAAGTTGCATTTAATACTCACTCCAAGGGAGACCATATTGCATGTGTTACACATTAGGAAAAATACAAAAATAAGTACTATAAATAGGTCAATATTTGGCTCATAAACATAAGCACACATCTTGCATATGACTGGATAGTTGGTAAGAATTTCTTTATGGAATGTGATGGTAAAGCTGCTCCTTTGACTGGAGATTGACTGGTGCAAACTGAAATACAGACATGCCACCAACTGATAAATGCCATGTTTTATTTATGTACAGATATAAGGGCCTCATTTTCAAACGGTAGCTGACTAGTAGGGTCTGCTTTGGTCGTTTCATAAACTGATGTAGTTCACCACTGATCAGAGTCTGTGTATCCAGGAACTCTGAAATAGGGTGAAATTATATGCCATCAGAAAGATTTTTCTGGTGGCTTAGTAATGGAAAATGAGGAGGTCATGAGTTTTAGTTAAAAACAAACAAACTTTATTTATTAAAAGAATTTTAGACCAACATCCCCTGATTTGGAAAAGAACAAAAAACACATGCAAGATAAATATTTACAAAAATAAAAAAAGGCATAAATAAGCATAGCATGTTTGTGTTTATCTGACTTGACATTTCACATGCAGTAACCGATTGTGCAGCCCTCATACTACCTGCTAAATCGTGAAGCATGTTTTAGTATGGCTTCCTCTTTTGCAGGTTTAGGTTTTTGTGCTATGTTTTTTGGTAGTGGTGGAATAGAAACATGACTGTGGATCTTTGAACTTGATGTTGGGGTCCAGGCGTCTCCGCAGAACTTGTACCACAAGAGTTTGCCGGAATGTTTGTGTTGTTGGCACATAGATCTTTTTGGCTACCCACTCTTTGGTTTGTTTTGGGTAAACCACATTAAATTTTGATTTTCCTGAAAAACAAAACAAAATAATTGGACACATAGAAAATGGTAATGATACAATATGTACATATTATCAACCATAGATTTTAAAAATATTTAACAAAGACATTATATCCACATAATTATGGGTAATGTCTCTTGAATTTTGTAATACTAGAATTTAAAGCACAAATTACTATATTAATAATGCAGACTGACATCAAAGTGCAGCGGGGCTGATTTGTTCAGACTCACATAAAACAGGTGTGCCTCCCATCAAAGGTCACACGTAATGTGTTGTTTTTGCCAGTAGAAGTCAGTAAGAGGACATGAATCAATAGGCTATATGACAGTGAGCAATTAACAAAAGTCCACTAGATTTGTAAAGATCTGCCACAAAAAAATATTATCCACATAATGTAGAGTCTTGCCTCGTACGTTTTTTGTGGGAAAAGTAGCTACATTTTTGCAGGTATATTGCCTGTGGTGGTGGAGGCCTGTTCACGCTGAACATTTTCGTTGTGGTCCATAATGGCAAGCTGGGTGCGCGCTTTCATTGTGGAGTAGTGGAAGTGGAGTCTCTTCTCTGTATACTTCAGCAGTAATGCGTGGAACACTTCAAGCTTTCCTGAGAAAACATAATATTGACATGTTCCCTAAATATTTATAATCATGAATTCATCATAATTACTTCTTTTTTTTAAATTGGAATAGGGCTATAAAAACATTCTCTTTTCATATTTCAAACCTGTGTGTTTGAAGAGGGCTATCTGCCTCAGGTCCTTCATTAGTCCTTTGTCCAGGGCAATACTAGTCAGGGTTCTGAAGGCAGGAGAGTCTTTCAGAATCCACCTCTTTCGCCTCTGTTGCTCTGCACTGAGGTCATCATGCACGCATTTCTTCTCCTGTCTACCTTCCTCCCAGCGGTGCACACCACAAATGTGATGAAGTAGTGCTTTCCACTTTTTTATCATATCCTAAGAATAAAATAAAAATAACCAAATATAGGAAAAATAAATTCACAAGCAAATGCAGTAAGTGGGCTGTATCCTTGTAATTATTATTATAATTATTTTGATTTTTAACGCACTAATCCCAAAATGTAAAGAATGTACTGTTACTCACATCTGGGTCACCTCCACAAGTAGAACAAGCGTACCACAAGTGGTTACAGATGGATTTTATCCACGGTTGGAGGTCTCGGTTGTCCTTTCTGTTGGACGCAGACAGGAGTTTCTTCATTAGCCCTAGCAAAAAACAGCCAAAAATTGATTACATATTTTATATTATTTTATTAATATGGTAATGCAGGTAGTCATTCTTTTACATTTTGTCATTTTAAAAAGTTATAATTTGTCTACCGCTGACTTACCCTTGACAACATGCCAGATGTCGAACTCGTGATGTATGTCTGGGTAGTCTTCGTGCATGACTTTTTTGAATTGATGGTGATCGGTCTGTGGTTACCACCTCCACCTCAACACCTTGCTCAAGAAGGTAATCAGGACCTCTCCTGAAGCCCACTGACTCTGTGGCTGCAGAGCTGGATGCCTCTGTCACCTATACCACAAAACAGAATATTCACATGTCCAATAAGTGACATGCATCTGTAATGTACAGTGCATGTCATAGTCAGATGGAAACACTGTTCGAGTAATATGTTGCACATATTACACCTACATGCCCAATAATTGTTCTCGTATTGTGTTAACATAAAATATGGAATTACTATTTCACTTGCCTGCACTAACTCAAAAAGGATGATCTCTTTCGTTGTGTCCTCCATGAAGCTGTATGTATTGTATTTTGCGGAGAAGCCCGGGCTGTAAAGAGTAAAGAATAAAGTATTTATCAAATCCAATATTACATCAATTATTATCTCTATAACCTTATATAATCATTAGTCTATTATTTGTAAATCAGTACAAATAATATATTTACCTGTCTGATAGACCATCTCCAGACACATGCACTCCCTTTTTAAGAACATACTGTGTCTGCAGTAGCTGTTCCATAATGGCCTTGTGCTGCTCATTGTATATAATGTCGATGACCGGGATTAGGTATGACGATTATATATGGTAATATGTTGTTTTTTTCGGTATTTGGAGATTGAGTAGACCAGCCCAATCAGCAATTGTTGTATATGTGGCACCAGTGAAGATAGTGGATCCTGCCATAAGGAGGTTGTTCTCTGGCATCCCTCTAACATCTGGATAGGAACTCCACTGACCACTATGTCCATTTAAACAGTCCCAGGATATTCTGATGAGGCTCCCACACGTGCTAATCATTATTTCTTTGATTCCCCCTCCACACTGATGGCAAGTCCTGAAAAGCTGCAATAATTTGGACTCGTTGACCAGCCATTTCTTTTCATTCCAGGTCACCAAGTCTTCGTTTTCCTCAGAGGTTGGAGTTGAGGTTGATGTTGAACTTGGAATGGCAAAACTGGTGTCTTTGGGATCCGGAGGGACAACAATTGAGGCCATGCTGACATCCAAACTTTCCTCAAAACCTTCCTCTGCAGGCTGTGCTTGTATATCCTACAATGAACAAAATAACTATTAGAATAACATACAAATTATATTTAGTTGCTTTCAGCCACTTACAGTCACATACTGTGACTACTAGATTGGCCATGGCAGCAAATCAATATGTTCATACAATATTTTGATATAATTTCTCTTATCAATATAAAATCTGAGTACACAGAAAAGTAATGTTATGAATGGTAACATAAACTTAGGCTAATAAAATTACATTAAAATTATATGTGAAAGTGTGTCAATTCACAACCACATCTCAGTATTCCTGTGTGGGTACTCTAACAGTTTGAGATGACCATGTCGGGGGGAAGGCATGGTAAATTCCAGATGTGGATGCACTTGTCCATTCTTTTATGGTTTCAGGACTTGTTAGGACCAGCTGCATTCTTGCATGTGGGTGCTCAGGTCGATCACTGGATGGGTTTGTCTTCACTGGTGTGGAGTGTAGCACACCAGCAAAATTAGCCTCAGTGTCAGCTGCCATGGTCTCTGATGAAGCAGGATGGAGTGAACTGTCCTGGAAACAGGCATTATATGAGGTTATTATTTCTGACACTAATTATGTTATAATTTTATAAGTGAATGTGTGATTCTGATATAACTACCCTGGGTAGTTATATAAATGTGAAGACCATGTGTGTGGTAATGTCTTTGTAGCTGAATTAAACAGTGATGTTATCTTTCCCCAAATATTATAACACATATGTGCAACCCCCAGGTGTTCTTTCACAGTTCCAAAGCAAAATGAACAGAACTAAAAAAAACTCGTGATAATAGTCCAAACTTATGTGAAAATGCATATTCAACTGTGTCAGAAACAAGGACAAAACTCTATAATAGTCCAAAATGATGTGGAAATGCATAGTTGTTAGTCATGTAACATCAAACACCCTGTAACGTTACCACGTTTGTGAAAAAGGTATATAAATATACCAACATATAAGTTATATAAAAAGTCTGTAAAGTACATACCTCTGTCCTTACTTGTGACAAGGTTGGCACAGCTGTAGTCTTCAACAAAGCTCTTCCTTTTGAATATTTGAAATCCTCCAGTGAAAAGTCTTCACTACAGACCCGGAGTGCATGGACGCTGATGGTGTTGATATTGCGACGAAGAGCAATCAGCCTTAGCTGTAGTCTTTCAGGGTCCTGAACTGGTAGCCTGTGGAAAGTCACGGATCTCCTGAACACACGGCTCTCCTGATTGAAGCATCAAGGAAAGGAACACACTCGAACCATCTTTTTATTTTAACTTCCCAGCGCTATTGAAAAAAGAGTAAACCTTTGAGTGACAAAGAAAATAACCAAAAATGTTGTTTTTCATCCAGCTCGGGGAGAAACTAACTTCGTTCTGTGCTCTCGTGGCTTACAGTAGGATGTAAATACCGGTGTATCTATCGCGAGTTCTCATTGATCTTGTCTGGCGCGGCTTCCGTAGTTCAAGTGGGCCAGAGAGTGAACGCCGTGCATGGGCGTGCATGGGCGAGCACGTGCGAGCGCGCCTCCGGGCAAACAGAGCATAGCCACTGTTTATGGTATTAAAATATACTAAATGACGTTGTTGCAAGTAAACTCTGGATTTTCCCACTTCAGGACACTTGGATTGACACCCATTGTAAGGATTTTCGCTGCAGGACTGGCTCACCGGGGGTCTCCAGGTGCACTTTGAGGAAGAAAAAACTACACCGGATTACTCATCAGCATGAGGGTGAGTCCATAATGACTGAATTTTTTTTTAGGGTGAACTATTCCTTTAACCCTGACGTGGTGTGACGTTTCATCTTCCGACTCCAAGAAAATCCCTATTCAGAGGGTTTTTTGAAAATTTCAAAGGGGCGCTATAGAGGCATTTTGTCCCCCTCATAGGCGACGCCCCTATCAGATGTAAGAGCTTGCCATTCTTGACCTGTGTATCAATTTCGTGAGGATATGAGGTCGCTGAAGCCATCAAAAAGCCAAATGTATTTGGTGGCGAGGGCGGCGTCATAGTGGCCACACCCCTTGACATAGAGAAAAGCTTTTAATAACAGTTGATCAGCATGGTCTCAGGGACTGAGGCTGCCGAGCAACCAGGAGCTGCGGGGAGACCCAGAGCAGGCATGGATTGGTGGTGTAAATGTGGGGCTTACTGGCCACTTTATTAGGTACACCTGTGCAATCTAATACAATCCAATATGTTGGTGTACTGGAGTGCAATATATTTAAAAGTGTTCCTAATATTTTGTCCCCCTCAATTAGACAAAATTAGGAGACCACCCCAGTACCCCACCACCATTCACTATGACCTCAATAATAAAGTAGAATCACCACTTTCTAGACTGTCAACAATAACCAAAAATTTAAAAACTTTGGGGAAAAAATCATGGTATAGTCGTTCTACTGGATTGTATTAGATTACACAGGTGTACACAAAGTGGCCAGTGACTGTATGTTACATACATACAGATTTCCTCAAATAGTAGCCGGGGCTACTATTAACAAAAAATAGTTTGGGACCAGGCTACAAATAGGGGCAGGCTACTATTTGAAGGAGGCTTTCAATAAAAGAAAGAAAAAAAAATCACAGCCAAATTTGAAAATACAAATACTGTACTTTTTTTAAAAATTCAAACAGCAAAAACATTTATGTAAACTTGTCTTTACAGTAAAAATGTATATTTTCTATACAGTATTACAACTAAAGTACTGTATTATTTACAGTAACAAACTTTACTTTAACAGTAAAAATAGTTTTTGGTGTTTTTGTAAATCACCACTACTTACTACAGCACAGTGTACTAGCTGTCCTGCCTTGAAACAGTGAATCATCTCATCCTCTGTCCCATCTGCAGTCACTGTGATGCCACACACCTTACAAGACAACATGCCACAAATTAATTTTAAAACTAGGCTACATTCATAATTGTGACTTTTTATCTCACAATTTTGATTAGGAATGGCGATTTTTTTTCCCATTACTGGCGAAAATGGGCTTCCATAGATAAAGATGGTTACGGTAAAAATATCAGTGCCAGAGGCGGTCCTGGCTAGTTTTACACCCTGGGCGAACCCTCCCTCGGCGCCCCCCCCAACCCCCCACCACTCCCCTACCCCCACGGTATGATACTAGTGAAAGTATCACGGTTCTGAGTAGTATCATGATACCGCAGCAAGAATGAGGCAGATGTGCCTTTTGTCATTTATAAAAAGATAAATCACTTTTCTATAATACATCACTGATATTTCAAAGGAATAAATTACTTATTGACTTATTCATACTTCAAAAACAGCATCAATAAGTGATCAACAGAGTGGGAATCAAAATAAAATAAAAAAATAAAATAAAAATCAACCAGCCACCCTCCTCCCCTGATAGTCCCTCCATAGAACAGTCCCTAAAGTGCGGTGAGGTTTGTACGTCGTTACTGACACAAACAGAGAAATGTGAACGGCTTGTTTCTCCTCTGACACGCACATACCTGTGTGCCGCCACAGCTCGGTTGTCCAGGTACTACTTGGCAGTCATGGCACCAACGAAAGAGGAAATTACTGGACCTGGAGTCGGACTTCTCTGTCGCTGGTAAGTCGATGCCCAGGCTGCTCAGACCCAGCTCACGATGGTGCTTTTGTCAGCTGCTCTCATGTTCCCTCGTTTTGTGAAGATCTTGTTGCCCTCGTCTTTCAACCAGGTGTCATATGCCTTGCAGCATATTCCCCCGACATTGATTCGGAATATTTCAAAACTTCTAGCTTTAAATTAACACTGAATTTGCGTCTTGTCGCCATCTTATCTGTTTACAATCAGCTGAGAGTGCGCAACTGCGCATATGCCTGGATAAGTGTTGACGTGTGTGTAGATGTGCTTTGCTCTGTGTCTGTGGACATGTGTAATCCGGGTCTAGCGCTCTATAAATGCCAAAAATGTCACATAAACACCACCAGTTTATAGAGGCCGGCGTTTATTTATTAAATTTTTTTAAGAGGCCAGCTGCTAATAGGGCCTGGTAACGTTAACGTTACAGCAGAAAGATGCTGAGCACAATTACACAACGATCACTTACCACGTCTGCTTGTTTTGTGATGCCGACAGATGATAAGACAGTATCTTTCAAGAAAAGCGTTTGAACCATTCCTGAGCTTCTGCGCTCCATCCTTTCACTGTAGTCCTCGTAAACAAACATTTTCCGGACCGTTTCCACAGGCGTGTTGGGATCGATGTCCAGCACAAATATTCATTGTTTCATCCTGTCCGTGTACGTCACTCTGCTCCACATCTTCGGCTTGTTACCGCAACCTTTTACAGTGCATGTGTAAACCATGATTTACAACAGCACTCTGTAAACTTTTCTCAAACTTTCTGCTGCGTCCAGCTGACATAGAGACATAGAGAAAAGCTTTTAATAACTTTTCATCAGGATGGTCTCTGGATGATCTGAAAGAAATTTGAAGTCGATTGGATGAAATCCCTAGGACTAGTTCGTTAAAATACAACATGTGGAAATCACGCCAAAATGACAAGTCAAAATCAAAATGGCTGATTTCCTGTTTGGAGTAGACCATTGGTGTCAGAGATTTTATGTGTGTGTGGACAACATACACACGTGTACCAATTTTCATGTTCCAACTCCAAAAACACCCTAAGGGGAGGGGTTTTTGAATATAGAGGCATTTTGTCCCCCCTATGGGCGACACCCCTATCAGATGTAAGAGCTTGCCATTCTTGACCTGTGTATCAATTTTCATGAGGATATGAGGTCAATGAAGCCATCAAAATGCCAAACGTATTTAGTGGCAAGGGATCGATAGTCGCCACACTGCCACACGGACGCCATTAGATGTAGCTTCACAGCATTCATAAAGTAGCTTCACCAACTTGTTCTGCATGCATTAGAAGTGGAATGAAGTTGATGCGGTCAAGTTTGTGGCATTAGTACATGTTAAAGTAAAAACTGGTCACTTCCTGTTACCACCGGGGGGCGCTATGAGTAAGGTGGGATATTAATATACTGGGGAATTCAGGGCGGAGCCGTCATCATGTCCAGCAAGTTTGAAGCTGCTGAGATCAAGTATGTGGGCGTGAGAGCCGTTCGAAATTCGATGTCAAGAAACTGAAACGTCACCAAAATTTGTCACACCCTAGCAGCCACGCTTTTTGACCTACAGACATGCAGAGCACAACTTTTGATCAGCATGGTCTCTGGATGATCTGTAGCCAATGTGAAGTCAATCGGACGAAATCCTTAGGACAAGTTCGTTCAAATTTAAGTTGTGGAAATCGCCGTAACAAAAAAATTCAAAACAAAATGGCCGGGAAAGGAGCGAAATTGGGACACGAAATGTTGGAATAATAATAATAATAATAATAATAATAATAATAATAATAATGATAATAGTAAACGGCGCGATTTCAATAGGGTCCTCTGCGGACGACTTCGTCGTCGCTCATGCCCTAATAATAATAATAATAATAATAATAAACAGCGCAATTTCAATAGGGTTCTCAGACAACTTTGTCGTCACTTGGGCCCTAATAATAATAATAATAATAATAATAATAATAATAAACAGCACGATTTCAATAGGATCCTCGGACGACTTTGTTGTCGCTCGGGCCCTTATAATAATTCCTTCAGTTTCCTGGCCGTCGGTCTGTGCTCGGGCCCTAATAATAAAAAATCCCTGCATTTCAATAGGGTCCTTGCACTGCTAGGTGCTCTGGCCCTAATAATAATAAACAGCGGGATTTCAATAGGGTCCTTGGACGACTTCGTCGTCGCTCGGGCCTAATAGTAAATAATAATAAACAGCGCGATTACAATAGGGTCCTCACGGACGACTTTGTCGTCGCTCGGGCCCTAATAATAAACAACGCGATTACAATAGCGTTCTCATGGACGAATTCGTCATCGTTCAGGCCCTAATAATAATAATAAACAGCACGATTACAATAGGGTCCTACGGACAACTTCGTCGTCGCTCGGACCCGAATAAACAGCGCGATTACAATAGGGTCCTCACGGACGAATTCGTCGTCGCTCGGACCCTAAAAGTAATAAACAGTACGATTACAATAGGGCCCTCACGGACAACTTTGTCGGCCCCTAATAAATAATAATTGAAGCTGCAAGCAGCTGTGATCGGGCCCTCACTCTCCCGCGCCACAGTGGGGGGCCAGCAGCACGCATAACTGAAGCCGTTATGTGAAAACTTAGAGTAAGTTAACCCTGACTTTTTGAATTTGGGAAAGGGGCAAAATTGGGGATTAAACAGTTGTAAGAATAATAAATAATAATAAACAGCGCGATTACAATAGGGTCCTCACGGACGACTTTGTCGTCGCTCGGGCCCTAAAAATCCTTGCATTTCAATAGGGTCCTTGCACCGCTAGGTGCTCGGGCCCTAATAATAAATATTACAAGATTACAATAGGGTCCTCGGATGACTTCGTTGTCCCTCAAGCCCTAATCAATAATAATAAACAGCGCGATTACAATAGGGTCCTCACAGACGACTTCGTCGTTGCTCGGGCCCTAATAATAATAAACAGCACGATTACAATAGGGTCCTCACGGACGACTTCATCGTTGCTCGGGCCCTAATAATAGACAGCGCGATTACAATAGGGTCCTCACGGACGATTTCGTTGTCGCTCGGGCCCTAATAATAATAATAAACAGCGCAATTACAATAGGGTCCTACGGACGACTTCATCGTCGCTTGGACCCTAATAATAATAATAAACAGCACGATTTCAATAGGGTCCTCCGCAGACGACGTCGTCGCTCGGGCCCTCAAAAATCCTTGTATTTCAATAGGGTCCTCACTCCACTAGGTGCTCGGGCCCTTATAGTAAATAATAATAATAAACAGCGTGATTACAGTAGGGTCCTCACAGACGACTTCGTTGTCGCTCGGGCCCTAATAATAATAATAAACAGCACGATTACAATAGGGTCCTCACGGACGACGAAGTCGCTTCTTTGTTCATCAAACAAGATAGTCAGACCCTTTGCAACACATATCACATTCACATAGACTGACTTACAAATTAGCTTTCAACACAGCTACACCCAAAGAGGCAGCTCAAAGTTCCTGATACTTTTCCTTTGTCTTTGTCCTGATCACACGGTCAAACAAACCTCCCCTGATCTGAAGCTATCTTTGATTTGGCCATCTTGTAGTTCCCTGTTGTCAGCCATTTTGTTTGGAGGACAAACGGCCCTTTGTTTCACACACCCACCTTTCTCTCTCTCTCTCTCTCTCTCTCTCTCTCTCTCTCTCTCTCCCTCTCACTTGCACACACACACCCATGCTTGTAAATAGTAAAATAGTTAGGATTAGTGTTAGGATTAGCCTTCTTTGTGAATAAATGTATTTGGGATCATACCTGCTGTCTGTTTATTATTGCACAAGAATGAATGAATAGTCAACCTCTGGTATGTCAAGAACTCCGAAATCCTTCATGCTTTACTATTAGACTTATTTTGATTATGGTTATTAATTTAATAATTACTCAAAATTCCAAGTTGATAGTTTACTGGACTCTATGAGACTGATATCATTAACTGGCTATAATCTTTCCCTTCTTGGGAATGGTGCCCTATGAAATGATTTCATGTAAATTAAGTCATATTATTTAACATATTTAATAATTATTAATTATTTCTGATAGCCATTTTTATACTTTCATTGGAGAGCTGTTATGAGGTAAGGCCCATGTTAAGGCATAGATCCCAACACTGAACTGTCTTGTTCACAATTCTTATAGCTCTCTTCAATCAATCAATTTTATTTATAAAGCCATCCATCTTCTAACCGCTTCATTCTCGTGAGGGTCGCGGGGGGGCTGGAGCCTGTCCCAGCTGACATTGGGCGAGAGGCGGGGTACACCCTGGACAGGTCGCCAGACTATCGCAGGGCTGACACATAGAGACAGAAAACCATTCACGCTCACATTCACACCTATGGACAATTTAGAGTTATCAATTAACCTAATCCCCAATCTGCATGTCTTTGGACTGTGGGAGGAAGCCAGAGTGCCCAGAGAGAACCCACGCTGACACGGGGAGAACATGCAAACTCCACCCAGAAGGGCTCCCACACCCGGGATCGAACCGGGAACCCTCTTGCTGTGAGGCGACAGTGCTAACCACCAGATCACCGTGCCGCCCATTTATAAAGCCCAATATCACAAATCACAATTTGCCTCACAGGGCTTTACAGCATACAACATCCCTCTGTCCTTTGGACCCTGACGGCGGATAAGGAAAAACTCCCCCCAAAAAAATCCTTAAACGGGGGGAAAAAAAGGGTAGAAACCTCAGGAAGAGCAACTGAGGAGGGATCCCTCTTCCAGGACAGACAGACATGCAACAGATGTCGTACTCTTCTGAAGTACAAAAATAAATTGGGTTTGTATTTGTTTTATATGTATTTTCCCACACTTCCACGCAATAAGTAACGTATGGCAGAATAAACGAACATAGTAAGGTGTATAACAAGGCTTTATTTAGAAGATCTTCATAACATTGCTCTTGACCTTGAAATTTTTGCTTTGATGTAATTTATGTGCAACTTCCAATGTAGTTTATTATCGATTACAAAAAAAAAGAAATTAAATTAAATTAAATTAAATTTCCAATGCGCTTTCAATTACAATTTTATTTATCACAAGTTTGCTGTTGACTACATGATTACCAAAAACAAAAAAATTGCTTATACTTAAGTGTTACCTTATTAGAATCTTACCATCTCTTGGCTGGTCTTGTGGATTTCAAGCTAGTCATGATTAAATATTGTGCCTGGGGACATGTAATAGTGATACACAAACCAGGAGAAGTTTCCCACCCCAAAAACCAACATCAGACCATGAGAAGTGTAGGGTTAGCTACCCAGCTATTGAAGGTATACTGAATGTATACACATGCTGCTTTTGTTTTTAATGATTGTAAAAAATAATATAATAAAGATTTACCTTGCTTTGCAAGGACAGTAGAGGGAAACAAGAAATGTTTGCCAATTTTCACCCAGCTACAGTTTGTGTCATGGCAGTGTCTCCAGATAAAGGGTGTTTGGCTTCTCCGGAGTTTCCTGTCTCTCCACCAGCAGATGATTGACTGATTGAATAACTGATTGATGACACTGCGATTACACATAACCGGTCTAATATCTGCAAATTTTCCCTTTAATTGCATTGTCCTCTGTCTTGATTGGCAGGTGATATGATGGTTTACTTTTACACTGTGATCTGTAGGCTTTAGCTTCTATTTTTACCTCTCTATCTGGCTGCTGAGTCAGTTTGATGTCCTATATGTGTAAATATATATAATAATGTTTAAATGCATATTGAAGACCCTTCTGTCTGCTTCTCTCTAAAATCATTTTTCGTTTTTCATAAATTTGATCATATTTATTCAGGGAGTGCAGTTTGACAGTGTGAAGTCAGTGCTATGTCCAACAGCTAGATGGACCTTCACAAAGGGGTGAAAGGCCAATTACTAAGAATGCTTAGGGAAAAAGAACTTCACAATCAAAATAAAATATGTCAGGGGCTTTTCAGTGCCAAAATAGGGCACATACTCTGCCCCCTTGAGTTACTAAAAATACTGAAATAACCATGCATATGTCAAAAAGCCCTAATTACCTGATCCTATCTAGGAAAAGGTGATGATTAGGTTTAAGTATTTCTTTTTTTTTACTTGAAGTAGTAAAAGGTTAATGTCTCTAGATTTAATTTTATTTTGACTGGGTCATCTCAGAGTTTCCCATGCATTGATTCATTTGTGATGGCCCGCCACAAATATTTAAATAGCTGATAGATGATCAGATTAGTTGATTAATGGAAAATCTTCTACTTTAGCTTCCCTTCAGCCGCTTCTCTGTCTGTTGTCACCACCCTGTAGGCTCACTCAGTGTCCTGCTCACAGCACTATCTGATTGGTTACACATCATAAATTACATGTCGGTAAAGATTCTCAGTCATCCAGGTCATGGTAAACATAAGTGCTATATCGTAGGCAACTGGACATGCTTGCGTTTCTTGAAGACGTTTCGACTCTCATCCAAGTACCTTCTTCAGTTCTAAATGACTGGTACAGAATTGCAATCTTTAAACCCTGTGTGGGTGTGAACCCTTACAGAGTCGTAGGGGTCACATGTGAGTTCTTAGTTTCAGAGTCATTAAGGTCACAGTGTGAGTGGTTGACCCACCTGGCCATTATGTGAGTCATTAGGGTCAGGTGGGACCAGGGTGAATGGGTGTAAAGTTGTCTGGGGAGGGATCCTGAGACTGCATTGTAGGTGGGTGATAATTGGTGTTGTGAGCCACCCCCTCTGTTTAACGATGGTCGTTCTAGCTTGACGTAGATGGCTTCTTTTACTCCTCTTTCAAACCATCTTTCTTCCCTGGCCAAGATGTGCACATTACTGTCCTCAAAGGAGTGTCCCTTCTCCTGTAGATGTAAGTGGACAGCTGAGTCTTGACCCGAGGAGCTCGCTCTCCTGTGCTGTGCCATGCGCTTGTGGGGTGGTGTTTCGTTTCCCCAGTAAATCTGTGCTTTCCTGGCTGCACCGAATTGCATACACTACATGACTCTAACTACATGGCTTATGTCTGGGTGTTTTGTCCTTGGGGTGGACAAGTATTTGTCTCTGTGTGTTGCTGGGTTTGAAGTGCACAGGGATGTGGTGTTTGTTGAAAATCCTCCTGAGTTTCTCAGACACTCCTGTGACATAGGGAATGACAGTGTTACATTTTTGTGTCCCTTCCTCTGTCTGCTCTGGGTCTTTTAGAGGTTTCTGCAAAAGCCCAGTTGGGGTAGTTACAGGTTTGAAGCGCTTCCCTAATGTGTTTCTGTTCCTTTATTTTCTCCTCAGTCCTAGTGGGCATGTTTTCGGCCCATTGATTCGGTGTCCTGATAACTCCCAACTTGTGCTCCAGTGGGTGGTGAGAGTCAAACAGCAGCTATCGGTATGTGTGTAGGTTTTCTGTACACCTCAATGTTTAGGTTCCTGTCCTATTCAATGTGTACTGCACAAGTCTAAGAAGGGTAGACGGTCTCCTCTGACATCCTCCCCTGTGAATTTAATGTTGGGGTCCACTGCATTATTGTATTCTGTGAAGGTTTCCACTTCCTCAGTTTTGATTTTGACCCAGGTGTCATCCACATGCCTGAACCAGTGGCTAGGAGCAGTTCCTGTAAAGGTGGTCAGAGCTCTCTTCTCCACATCTTCCATGTAAAGACTGGCCACTACAGGGGACACCAGTAAGCCCATAGCACAGCTGTGCTTTTTTCGGTAGAAACCCTTGCTGTACGTGTAGTAGGTGGTGGTCAAACAAAGATCCAGCAGGTCACAAATGTGGTCTGGGGTGAAATTGGTCCTGTCTGGAAGGGAGCTGTCTTGTAGCAGATGTTTCCACACTGTCTTAACTACTTCTTTGGTGGGAATGCAAGTGAAAAGTGAAGTGACGTCTTATGATACCATAGTTTCATCAGAGTCCATTGTTATCTCTCTGGTCTTGTTGATAAAATCCTGAGAGTTCCTTACATGGTGTGGAGTGTTACCAACCAGTTATAATACAGTGGTCTGTCAGTGATTTTGTCCTTTTCCAGTTCTTGTAGATAGTCTATGACCTTCTTTTTGTAGCCACTGGTGGGATCACGCCTACGTCAAGCTGGAATGACCATCGTTAAACAGAGGGCTTACAGGTGGCTTACAACACCACTGACCACCCACCTACAATGCAGTCTTGGGATCCCTCTCCAGACGACTTCACACCCATTCACCCCTGATCCCACCTGACCCTAACCACTCACATGGTGGCCAGGTGGGTCAACCACTCACACTGTGACCTTAACGACTCTGAAACCAAGAGCTCGCATGTGACCGTTACGACTCTGTAAGGGCTGACACCCACACAGGGTTTAAAGCCTGCAACTCCGTGCCAGTAATTTAGAAATGAAGAAGCTTCTTGGATGAGAGGCGAAACGTCTTCAAGAAACACAAGCAAGTCCAGTTGTCTATGATATAGCACTTATGATCATAAATTACAGTCACTCAACACTTAAGGCTACTGTGCCTGGGTCCCCAGCAAAGCTGCTCAGTCTTGCAGCAAATCTTTCCAAGAGGCTGCTGGTGGTGTGGCTCATCCCTGGAAGTGACGAGACGGCATACAGGGATGAGATCCAAAGGCAGTGGGGTGGTGTGCAGACAACAACTTTGTTCTCAAGGAACTAATCGTTGCAGCAGGAGGAGGGAGCCTGACCTGCAGCCCATCTGCATCAATGGGGAGGGTGTGGAAAGGGTGCCCAGCTTCAAGTTCCTAGGTGTGCACATGGACGCAGACCTCCAATGGAGCACTAACACCTTGGCAGTAGTGAAGAAGGCCAATGGCGGTTTTAGGCGGGGGCCAGCAGGGGCCAGTGCCCCCGTAACTCCGAGTCCGGCCCCCCCTGTGGCCCCCCCCACCGAGGAGTCAGAGGGGGAACGCGGAACTAAATCGTCTCAACAGGTTGCCGGTCGGACCACTTAAAGAGGCGCACCCAGTGAATCATGCAGAATACACCACAGAAGAAGGAAAAGGACCTGAGTTTTCTAGTGTTTAGTGTTTCCCATACATTGACTAATTTGCCCTGCCACAGTCTCCAAAAATTGGCCAGATATAAAATGCCTCCAGTAAATGAACGTCACTCTGTAGTGCACCGGCTGGAGCTCCTACTGGGAATTCTTCGGCTCCCCCCTCCCTCCCCCTCACCCTCCCCGGCCTCACCACAGACGTCGCTCTCCTAGTGCTAATGTGAGCCTGAGTTGATAGAGCAGACCGCATTTCTAAGCGGAATATTGAGGAATACTGACATCCACTTCGTGAGCATTCTTGAAAACACCCAGAACACATCAGTAGAGAATTGTGTGGCTGTATTTAAGACAACTCTGAGCCTGCACGGCAACATACAGCACCATTGAGGTAAGCTCTGAAAACTTTTTCCTTTTCATTTGACTCATGCCTGTCACATCATGTTTATGTAGTGATGTGAAATACAATCCGGAGTTTTCATGGGTCTTTTATTTTGAAAATCGACTGGATACTCTCGTCTTTTCTGCGCCTGACTTCCTGTTTGACTCATTTGGTCTGTGCAAATTGACGCGCCGTCAGAAATAGACCCGGCGCGTAATTTTAGCAGAACGGAGCGCCGAGCCGCTTCTAGGCCGCGGCTGATGGAGCAGCTTCTTGAATGGCTGCTATTAGCTCCAGCACCCGCGCCTCGGCCGGATCACGCACACCACGGATCCAGTGGGTTGCTATAAATGGGCCTGTCCCAGAGGCATTCAACTACCAGAGGGCTTTTGAAATGCTCTGATTCAGGGTGCTGTACTTGCAAATCGAGAGGGAGGGAGGAAAGCAGTAATTTGTGCCTGTTTGTGTGTAATTTATTTGAATCTCACCTTTTGTTTTCCTTTCGTTTTGCGTATTTTGTATTGTTTTGCGTATCTGGAACTGTACTTGTGAGTGTGAGAATTTTAAAAGAATATTTTGTCTGTACATGATTTTAAATATTAAAATAGCCCTCCAGAGGCAGATCAGTATGTCAGTCATTTTTCTTTTGATTACTGAAATGTTTAACCACTAATACTTAATACGTATTTTAAGTGTAACCCTTCACCATAACATACAACTAGTGTTTTTATCAGTAAAAATGGAACATTTTTCACACATAAAAAGCACAAAGATGTTGAAATCTAGGCATATTCTGCCATCATAACTTTGCTTTCAGAATTCACCAGATTGATGCCTTTAAATTAAATACAAAATTTTCTCCCGGGGGAGCATGCCCCCGGACCCCCTTACACATATATATATATCTTATTGTTCAGACTTAGATATTTGACCGTACTTGTATGTGTCCCTGTATCAAAAGGACTGGCCCTAGCTTGGCCCCCCCATTGAAACTGGCCTAGAACCGCCACTGAAGAAGGCCCAGCAGTTTCTCCATTTCCTGAGGATCCTCAGGAGGATGAACCTGAGGAGGGAGCTGCTGACTGTCTTCTACCGCTGCTCAGTTGAGAGTGTGCTGGCATACTGCATCTCTGTGTGGTTCTCCAGCCACACAATGGCGCACAAGATGGCATCACAAGGGGTCATTAACACCAGCCAGAAACTCATTGGCCACCCTCTCCCCTCCCTGGAAGACCTCTACAGTACCCGCTGTCTCAAGAGGGCAAGTAGCATCCTGAGAGACTGTACGCACCCAGGACACTGGGTGGTTGAGCTGCTCCCCTCTGGCAGGAGATTCAGGGCGCTGAAGTCATGGACAAATAGACTCAGGGATAGCTTTTGTAACGGGGCAATAGCACTAATCAATACAAACCTCATCTGATTTTTTTTTTCAACAATGGGCCATGTGCAATGAACAATAATCTGTTTGTCACCTGCACTTTATATTTTGTATATATGTTTCTACTCTTCATATATTTTATCTTGTTTTTTATTGTTGATACTATATGCCTTCTTTTGTACCGAAGTAGACTGTATCCCAATTTTGTTGTGCTGTGGTACACAAGTATGACTGTACAATGACAATAAAGATTTATCTATCAAAGAAATTTCCTATAACCCAAAAAGCAAAAACCACCATTTTAAAAGACATGTCTGTAAAAGTGTTAACAGGACACTTCAAACCTCAAACAATTTCAGTTTTGAATCTCTCTCCTCGGAATTTTTGAGCCATGGTGATTTAATATTTATAAAACTTCCCTGGAGCCAAGAAAAGTGATTTTACAATCTGTCACAATGTAAAGTCTATGAGCTGAGTGGGAATTTGTGGGCAGGGCCAGGGAGAGAGACACTACAGCACATGTTCAGTGAGCCACATATCACAGAGATAAAGCATGAAGCTAGAATTTTTTTTTTTTTTTTTGGCATCTGCACAAGGTGAGCAACTCCACTGGAATGAATAGGTGCCAACTTGCTGTCCGGTATCTAGTTGTTATTAAAATGTCACCTTTGCCCACTGAGCACAGTCCAGTGGGCAAAGGGGAATGCAAACTAAAGGTCTTCTAATGAGAAAGCGTTGTTGTGTGTTGCATGTTAGACAGCAGATATTACTGAAGTTGTCATAAAGATCACAATCCAATATGATAAGGTTGTAAAAACACTCGATGGGCAACGTTCTGCTGTTATTAACAGTAATTAGCAAGGCACTGAACCCTCCAGACACCTCTCTTTCAGCTCCGCAAAATTTATGCGAACATATTGTTTAAATTTATTTATAAATATCAGCCATACCTTTTGTGATTAATATTGGACAAAAATGATAACAAAGGACTTGTAGATACTCATCTGGATAAAGAAATCAACTAGGTCCTCCTCCTGCTGACTCTGGCAGATGGAGGTTTTCAAATGTAAACATCAGAGAAAACATCAAGGAAGGAGAAGGAAAGATGGGGTGTCGGTGGCTTTGTGTGTAGAGCAGGCGCCCCATGTACAAGGCTGTTGCCGCAGTGGCGCGGGTTCGAATCCAGCCTCTGGCCCGGTGCTGCATGTCATCCCCCTCTCTCTCTCCCCCCCTTTCATGCTTACCTGTCCTGTCCATTACAGGCAAAAAGCCCCAAAAAATATCTTTTTAAAAAAAAAGAAGTGGAAAAGATTAGCCCCAGCTACAATTACGACTGCATCGGCAAGCAAGACCACCTCTGCAGCCAACTTTGCTTCAGAGGAGCCACTGAGGCAATCATGAAGAGCTCAAACATCAGCTAAGATCCCAGCCATATAAATGTTTTCTGCGTGCATCCTGCTAGCCAACATACAGATGCTGGATAATAAACTGCACAATCTCTCTTTCCAGTGGGATCAAGTTTTGTTTCTCCAAAACTTGCTGAAATCCTGAAATATTGGACAGCACCATTCATCCAGGTTCTTCTATGTAACAAAGTAACATAACAGAGCACTCCAGGAAAAAAAGAAGAGAAGGTGTGTGCTTTATGGTGAATAACAGCTGGTTTGAAAGTAAAAATATTAAAAGGCTATCATGTTCCTGCTCACCTGATCTAGAGTTGGTGTCAACCAAATGCAGACCTCACTTTCTACCAAGGAAATTCATATTGGTCATTATCACAGCAATCTACACTCTATATATAGAGGCTGCCCTGTCGGATGTCTGCAAAGACTTGAACTGCTCATAGACTGGTAATCACGATGGTCTTTGTTGCTGGAGACTTCAATCATGCTTACCTTAAGAAGGTTACACCTGACTTCCATCAACATACTGACTGCATCACAAGAGGAATACGGACACTGGACTACTGCTGTACGCCATTCAGAGACAGATACGGAGCAGAATGACTTCCCCTGCTTGGCAAGAGCGACCATGCAGCCATCTGGTCGAGATCAAAGTATGTAAACAAACCACGGCACATTCCCAGGGTCAGGAAATAGTCCAATCAGAAGCCACCCTGCAGTGTGCACTACACAGTGCAGTCTGGACCAGGTTCCAGGACACCACTGCCAATATCACTGATGACATCAATGAACATCAATGAACTCACAATCCCTGAAGCATGTGCCAAGGTCTTTGAGAGACAGAGATACATCCACACCCCATTCTTTGACACATGCTGGTGATTCCTTGACCCACTTTGAGTCCATCAGTAGTCAACAAGTAAACACAGCTGAAGCAGAGTTTAATGCACCACTGACACCTGTCTCCCTTTCTGAGCATGATGTCAGGAGGACTTTCAAGCATTTGACCACCAAGAGAGCAGCAGGACCAGACAGTTAAAGTGGTCGGGTCCTCAAAATATGCGCAACGTAACTAGCACTGGTGTTCACAACGTTATTCAACCGGTCACAGGCTTAGTCTGTCATACCGCCCAGTGGCTCTCACTTCTGTAGTGATGAAGTGCCTTAAATGGCTGGTTAAGGATAACATCTGCTCCTCATTAACCAGCACACTAGATCCACAACAGTTTGCCTATCATCCTAACCAATTTACAGAAGATGCCATAGCACACATCCCGCACACCACTGTGTCTGACCTGGAAAAGAAAGGAAGCTACAGTATGTAAGACCATTGTTAACTAACTATAGTTCAGTGTTTAACACCATAGTTCCCTCCAGGCTGGTCACAGAGGACAAGGAGCTGGGATTAAACACCTCACTTTGCATATTGATCCTAGACTTTCTGACAGACAGACCCCAGGTGCTGAGAGTGGGTGGACACAACTCTTAATACAGTAGCACCCCGGGGCTGTGCTTTGAGTCCTCTGTTGTACTCCCTGTACACATATGACTGTGTAGCCACTCCAGACTCCAACACCATCACTGAATATACTGATGACACAGTTGTGTTGGGCCTGATCACAAATAACATTGAGTGTGATGAATAACCCATGTGTAAGGCTAATGCCATTTATGATCACATTTGGGACATGGTGTTTACATGAGGGGTCAGTCATATTCCCTGTATACATCCGGGTTTCTTTCAGAGTACTCCATTACAACAGAATATTTGTGTACCACATAAACGGGATGCTCTGAAAACCCATAACAACCCTTAAATAACCCATAGATCATAAAGGGTATTTATGTTCATTAAAATGCACTTAGTGAAAAGGCCCACTTGAAAGAGGTGCTCCTAAATGTCAGCAAAACTAAGGGGATAAGAGTGCACTTTGGGAAGGAGAAGGGAAGGAACTACACCCCCCTTATTATCAACCTGTCCTCAGATGAGAGGGTGGATAGCTTCAAATACTTTGGTGTCCACATCAGAGAGTCTGACCTGGGCACTGCACACTGACTCAATGGTGAGAAAAGCGAGGTAGACTTTGTTTTATAGTTATATTTTATAGGTTTATTTTAGGTATCCCCTCAAATACTGAGGAATTTCTACTCCTGAACCATCGAGTCCCTGCTAAGGGGTGTCCCAGTTAGGGATGGGAATTGATAAGATTTATACAATTCCGATTCCATTTTTGATTCTGCTTAACGATTCGGTTCTTTATCGATTCTCTTATCGATTCTCATTTGGGAAGAAAGGAGGACAAACACATCGATTAGCATCAACTTGGTTTTAAATCTTAAAATCTATATATCTAAAATATATAATGGGAATGAATGAAACAGAACTATTCTGGTTAGAGGAAAACACGCAACTTTGACATTCTCTGACTTACAATTGAACAAACTCACCTACCGAAAATCAGGGGCATCAACTGAGGCAAATGGGTGCAAGCCTTTCACCACAAACCTAGTCACCACTTGGTGACATTCGTCTATCCTGGCCTGCGTCATTTTACTCTTCCCTGCCTTGGTGAAAGGAGAAGCTAGAGGTGGACATGAGCCAGAGCGAGTACTGCCAGCCTCTGAGCCAGTCAGACTCTGTCTCTCATCATGGTCATCTAAATGTAATGCATGAGAAGGGATTCATGTAACTGTTAGTGATAGCAGGTTTTACAATGAAGCCAATGGCGCTAACATGATAGGCAGTTTTTAGATAGAGTTTTACCTTCAGTATAAACAGCAGAAGACGTGCTAACGTTAACGTTAGTAGTAATTCTGCTGCTGCTGCTGCTGGGTTGAGATTCACTCACATTACGGTCAGTCCGGAGCGGATCAAAAATGTGACATTCATGCAAAGTAATCGCATGCTGTGTGTACAAATGTTTCTGAATATTGCTAGTATTTCCCCCCTTTGATGAAATAGACACTTTGCAATCATTGCAAGTTGCCCAGTTGTCATCTTTTTTGTGAAATACAACCAAACTTTCAAGCGTTTCAGTCACCTGTGTGCCATGTTGCCTGTAGAATCAAAACAATGCCACGCTGCGTAGCTTCCGCAAGTTGCGGTGACACCATTCGCGCCCGCTGGAATTGTTAAGGGAATCATTTGCAAAATTGGCAAACGAGTCCAAGGAATCGAAACACTGGGAGCCGGTTCTCAACAAGAATCGGCTTTCGGTTCCCATCCCTAGTCCCAGTAGTGGTGCAGGCATAGGGTGCAGGTCCACCTTTCTGTTTTGACTGAAGAAGTGAAATTTGGGGTTACTTATATGGATATGCAAACCAGGAGAGGATTTATTACGAATGCAGTGAGGAGTAAACAGAGTAAAACTTGTGGTTTATGTTTTAAGGCAACATTAACATTATTAAGCAGCCTTGTGTTATAACCTGATCCTCTCACGGAAGAGGAAGCTCTTCATTTCCAAAATTTTACCCAAGTGCCAGCCAAATCTCGGTAGTGTCTCCACACCAAAGATAAACATTTATTGTGTACACCGGGAAGAAAATGGGCGCAGGATTGCAAAACCAAACTGGCACCACCAGCCACTGGTAAATGCGAAAAGTTCAAGTGGCACACAACTTTGACAGTGCATTGTTGTCGTGGTCCGACAACTTTATGGAGACAGTGATAGAGCACATATTTAGTGTGAAGATGTGTTTTGTGGGGTTTGTCAGCTCCAGCAACCTTAAAGTTCAGGCAGCTCTTTTCTTTTGCCACTGCTGTCTGACTCCATGGTAACAGGTCTTACCTCTAAGTTGTTGTTCTTTTTTTTTTGGTTCACAAAGCATAGGCAACTGGTTTTTGATATTGATCCTGGTTCTCTGTATCTCATCAAAACTCTCAAACATACTGTAAATGTTAACACAAACCTTCTGTCTTTATTTTCAGTGCAGTTCTAACCAGGGCAAACAGTGTGGCGTTGAAGGTGACTGTTCCATCACTGTTCAGAGGCATGTTCATGGAGACCAACCTCTGTAGAAACAAACACATGCAAGATAAGGTTGAAATGTTGATCATGTCTAGTTTTATAAATGACTTACAAACAAAAAGAAATGCTAAAACTTTTTCATATGCATTTTCATATTTTCAGTTTCTCAACATTTTCTCTTTCAGTTTTTTAAAAAATATTCCACACTCTTTTTCTGTGAAAAATTTAATGGCCAGTATAAACAGGGGGAATGAAAGAATAAATATTTCAATGTTTACATGGACACCTTGAAGACAGACTTGAAATATAACACGACACATTTCTTCAATATTTTAAGCAAGAATACATTTTTTCTCCAATCTTTTACAATTTCACAATAACAAAAAAGGAAAAGGACCTGAAGCAAATGTTTCGGCACCCTGCATGGTCAGTGCTTAGTGGCACCCCGTTTCAAAAGTACCAAGTGTCTGTGCTTTTCTTAAGCTTTTCATAACCAGTTAAGAGTCTTTTGATTCTTGTTTGGGGGATTTTCACCCATTCTTCCTGCAAAAGTTCTGTGAGATTCTTGTTTTGTCTTGCATGCACTGTTCATTTGAGTCTATCCACAGATTTTCCACTGATAAGAAAATGTAATGCTGCATTGTATCTTTGCATGTGTTATGTAAAGGTACCGAAGTACGTATGAAGTATTCTGACACTAGAAAAAACAGATAAGGCATCTGTCACGTGAGTTTTTTTTTATAATGTACATTTTAGTAAATACTTGAAGTGTATGTAAGATAGCAACTTTCACATATAAAGGTCAAAAAGTGCTTCACTGGAATAAAATTGTTAAAATCAGACCATAAAAACAGTTTTTAGTTTATTAACCATTATTCTATGCAGTATATAAGGCCGCTGAAATAAAAGTCATGAAGACTGACTGACATAAGATGTGCAATGTTGTTGGAAATATGTCCCATGATATACAGTTTGTAGAAGTGCATGATTTAACTATTTCCCACTGTCGAGTGTTAAAAATATTGATTGCTAAAAATAGCAATAAATCATTATATCAAATAGCAAAACTTGAATTGCAATACTTAAAAACTGCAATACACATTCAATTGATACCTAAGTATCATGACAATAATGAATCGGGAGATAAGCATACTGTTCTAGTCTTGCTTGGAAAGCTAATACTGAACTTGCAGATACTGATAGTAAACTAGTAGTTGTAGTACTGTGCAGCAGTTAGTGTTGAAATATGTCTCTTGTTTTCCTTTCCATTGGAGGATACATTGCAGACCAGTGTGTTACATTATAGCAGACTGTATCAAGAATGGCTGAAGAAAAATACATGTCTTTGCAGTCAAGGTGGATTTACTCCAGGTACTAACTATGTACTATACAAGTTTCGGGCTTCACAAAGCTGTGCAAAGTCACCTCAGCTAGTTTGATTCTGACTAGCAAAAAAGTGGGACCAATCACAGACTTACTCCACTATTTCTATGAGTGCAGCATTTGAATAACAGCACACTCAAAATTCCTGCCATTTGCTCTTCCTTTATTGTACTTGAATGGAACATGGTTTGTTCATTCAAATGTTAGAACTATTTAGTTAGTACTATAAAAATTGAAGAAGACATTGTCTTTCATAAAATGGATCATAATCTGTCCTGCTTTAAAACCCAAAGGCCTGCCTATGTTGTGATTTTATTCTGCCCTAAGGTAACTTGGGAAAAGTATTGAAGTGACAATTCACTGCTAACAACTGAACCGGTAGAACCACATAGAGGTGTCTTCCTTACTCGCCATCATCTAACTGAAGAGCAAAGTACATGATTGCATTAGGATTGCCATGTGACACCCTAAATAAGGCTGAACATTTTCCTCACCTTGCAGGCGACACGATGAGGACAAAACTTGCCAAAACCCAGAGGAGGAGGTATTCTTCGTAGAAGTGTCACCACGTCAAGATGCTTAATACGCCCCCTATAAGAAAGAATACAACATTTTAAATTTTAACTGTGTGGCCAATTGGGGGTCATATTTCTTGAGAAATATTTGTTATATTTGGTTTCATGTTTCCAGCCCATTACAGCTCACAGCAATATGAGCGGTGGCATAGGACGACAAATACTTAGTATAGCAAGTGGCAATCCTGAGTTCAAGCCCTGTCTCAGCCAACAGAAGGAATTGCCAAAATTCAAAGCCACAAGCGCCAGTAGTAGAGATTTGGGCCTCATAAAGCCAAGCAAAGTCACTGGTTGATTCTGGCTGCTTTGTTTGCATTGTCTGAAGAAGAAGTGAGGTGTATCACACACTTCTATCATCATTACAACGTATCCAACATTTCAATAATTGCAAACTCAAAGTCCCACCAATTTGCCTCCCTTTAAAGGATGTGAATGAAACTTATTGGGTAGGGTCAAGACTGGTGTTTCCAGTGAGTTTACTTGGGATTGTTCAAAGACAACTGAGTTGTGACCTATTTCCTGCTAAGCCCCACCCTTTGCAAAGTCTCTTAACTGATGGTGGACATGTTTTCTGACTAATCTTGCTCATTAATTAGTGCATGTGCCAGTTTCTGGGTTGACATTTAAGCAGTAAAAAAAATTGGTGGTTCTGCAGTTTGAGCAGGAAAAAGTAAGAATAAAGATGGACATGGAATGGCAAATTGAACCAGGAAAAGTTTGCAACAAACTAAAAAAATGGAGGAGTCTTTTTCTTCTGAAACTGTGCTGTCTTCTTTTAATGTTGGTACTAATTTACATCTGATGTCTCAGTACAATTATAGAGATTCTGACACTTTCTTTACTCTTTTCGAATACATTGCAGATGCAAATGATTGGCCAGATGTGGACAGGACTTAAATGCTTCAGTGCATCCTCACTGGTGGGGCTCAGGAAGCATATGCTAAGTCGCATTAAGGTTATAGCTGCTGTTTTGAAGGAGAAGAAGTTGATCCCTGAAGCTTATCAGAAGTTCAGGAACTGAGAAAAGGGCGATAAGCAGACTTACATCGAATCTGCTTGTGATTTGCTATGTCATTCTAACATCTACTGCTTTTGTTGATTGTTTTGGAGATCTGTCATTTTGTTTGTGCACTGTAACTTATCTGAGTGAACAGAAAGTAGCCACTGTACTTAAAGCAGCT
The DNA here is from genome assembly GCF_011397635.1 of Epinephelus fuscoguttatus. Taxonomy (NCBI): domain Eukaryota; kingdom Metazoa; phylum Chordata; class Actinopteri; order Perciformes; family Serranidae; genus Epinephelus; species Epinephelus fuscoguttatus. The sequence continues at coordinate 52,292,945 of NC_064752.1, forward strand.
GAGTTAGCAGATGATTTTGTCTGACTCACAAATTGGTCTTTGGGTGATGTCAGATGAATGGGTAACAATTATGAGAGCTCATGTTATGGTGACCAGTTTTCAGCAGCTGGTCGATCTCATGTCTTTAAGGCCTCACAGGTTAAAGATGATGATGGCAAGGTGTGTTATTACTGATGTTGGGATTCACTGGACCTCAGATGATTTGTCATTTGTACAGATCTAAACTGGACATGTGAAGGTTTTTCCTCTGGGCCTTGCCATCTGAAATGTTGGCTTAGACTGCATGTTCTTTGTTCACCAAACAAAGGAAATCACTCATCTCCACAGGATCATTGTCACACCCTAAGTGAGAGACCAGTCTTCAATCTTAATTGGATACTACTGCCACAGTGACATGTGACCCTGTGATGTCACAAACCAACTTAAGAAGAAGTTTCTGCTCTCCATCAGACTCTTGCTCCACTTTCTCCTGAGCTCCTAAACCTCTGAAGAGGTGGGATGCAGGCAGGAGGACCTGCTATGCCCTTCCCCCATTTTCTTACCTCTGCAAGCCCACAGCAGGAGCTGCGGTTTTGCTCTGAATGTGGCCTACTCTCAGCAGACACAGAACCTGGCAACCAGACAAGTTAGTGTGCCAAACGCAGGTTTGCAACCACCCTATCAAAAACAAGGAGGACAAAGTCAAGTTAGCACCAGACCTCTACCTCTGCAAGGACACCGAGCAGCCAGTCCCCTCGGATCTGCACCTTTGGAACGAGGGCACAACAAAGACGACATCTGGAACCATCAATCTTTCCAACCTTCCACTACCGGCTAACAAAAGCAGCACACCCACAGCATCTCCTTTCCCCTTCATCCATTCAAGGATTGGCAATGTAACAGCTGGCCATAGCACTATCACAGCTGTACAGGCTAAGCAAGACTGTCTGACATTGCTGATTGTGATTAATGCTGTTTACTTTCATTTCAGTTATTATTGTGATTGTTTGCAGGTTATTTGTTAGTTGGATTCACCAAAGCTAAGTAATGTTAGCAATTGCCAGCCATTTTGTTTTATAGGCCAGACTGCCCTTTGTTTCACACACATACCTTTTGTGTGTGTGTGTCTCTCTCTCTCTCTCTCTCTCTCTCTCTCACATACACACACACCCACACACACATACACACCTATGCTTGTATGAAGTTTTTTGCAAGATGGCGATCTCTCTAAAGCAAGGCCCTTGCTATATATATATATATATATATATATATATATATATATATATATAAAAAGCATAATTATAAGGCTACGAAAACCAAACGAATTTTATTTTATAGCGCAAGTGTATATATCATACACTTGTATAAACATATTAATGGGTAGAATATTCAGATTCAGATTCAGATTGACAATAAACCATGCCAAATATTACACACTGGCCCTTTAAGGCAAGGGTGGTTAGACCTTGTTTGGATGTCATATCATTCCGGAATAGTATCCATATAAAAGATACCATTTCCCCTCACACTCTATCATTTATCTTAACAATATTCTTAACCCAGACATATCAAATATCACACATCGCATTATCATTGGAGCAAATTTTATGCACTGCCCTTCCATTCTTTGGCAACAGCTGTTTTCTTTATAACATCAGAGATACTGAAGACAGCAAGGCAACGGTTTGTCAGGCGAAAGAATAGTGACTCTGGTTCTGAAAAGACTTTTGCCTGTTATTGTGGTTTTTGTGGCAGAAATCAGTGCAATGAAAAAACCATGATTTGTGAATACTTTTCATATATTTAAAGATTCAGCGGTGTAATTGGCTGCATTTGTGGGATTCACATCCCCATCATAATTCCATCCGAGAATAAAAGAAATTACATGAATCGGAAGTCATGTCACAGCAATTCAGTTAACCTCAGCCTAATATTGCAAGAATTAAGTAAGAATAAGCAGATTTCTTACCACTCTGTACAATAGTTTGTGTTTGATTTTGAGTTGCTGCCAAATGTGTTTGGGCCCCATCAGATTGCAGCTGAATAAGAGGATAAAGTCAGTTATATTAAAATACACAAACATTGTTCATATATAAAAATGTCTCTACATTTTCTGTACATTAGACACACATTAAACACATCATGTAATTCCATAACATCACGTCACATTACCTATAACCTACTGCAATCTTTAGCTGCAGATGCCCTATTAAACTGTTTTGTTTTTGTTTGTTTTTTTGAAGACATGTTCGACTCACATTCACAGTCACTGAAATCTCCAATTTCAGTTGGGGTGACATAAGTGGCTCCACTTTTATCTCTGCTTTCTGTCATTAAAATCATTTCATCTACACTCCATTGTTGATGGCTGAGCATACTCAGGGTTGATTGAGGTAATTCTGATCAGCTGTTCTGGTACTGAAAACTCAAGAGTTTCCCACCTCAGGCTTGAGGGCAGCTCAGAGGTAGATCGGGTCATCCACTAATAAGAAGATCAGGTCCTCCAGTCTGCATGTCGAAGTATCCTTGAGCAAGATACTGAACCCAAAATTGCTACCCATGCTACCTGTGTGTTAAAAACTGAGTCGCAGGTGGCACCCTATATGGTAGTCTCAGCCACCAGTGTGTAAACGCCAGAGCAAACTATTACTCAGCATTAATAAGAGAAAATAAGAAAAACCCCAGGTTTCTTTTCAGCACTGTAGACAGGCTGACAGAGAGTCACAGCTCTATTGAACCTTGTATTCCTTTAGCCCTTAGCAGTAATGATTTTATGAGCTTTTTTAATTACAAAATTCTAACTATAGGTCCTCCAGCAGACTAGGCCTATGATCATAATAATTAATAATATAATAATTTATTTGAGGAATTTCAGTCAGGATTTAGAGTGCATCATAGCACTGAGACAGCACTGGTAAAAATTACAAATGATCTTCTGACTGCCTTAGACAAAGCACTCATCTCTGTACTTGTTTTATTGGATGTTAGTACGGCTTTAGGCAACATCATTAGAAATCACTCCACAAATTTCCATTGTTATGCGGATGATACACAGTTGTATTTATCGATGAAGCCAGAAGAAAGTAATCAATTAACTAAACTCCATAACTGCCTTAAAGACATAAAAACCTGGATGAGCACCAATTTCCTGATGTTAAATTCAGACAAAACTGAAATTATTGTTCTTGGCCCCAAACACCTCAGAAACTCTATATCTGATGATATAGTCTCTCTGGATGGCATTGCTCTGGCCTCTAGCACTACCATAAGAAACCTCAGAGTAATATTTGATCAAGATTTGTCTTTTAACTCCCATTTACAACAAACTTCATGGACTGTGTTTTTTCATCTGTGTAATATTGCAAAAACTAGGCCTATCCTGTACCAAAAAGATGCAGAAAAATTGGTCCATGCTTTGTTACCTCTAGGCTGGATTACTGTAATTCCCTATTATCAGGTAGCTTTAGTCTTTAAAAACTCTCCAGCAGATCCAGAAAGCGGCGGCACATGTACTGACAGGAACTAAGAAATTAGATCACATTTCTCCTGTTTTGGCTTTTCTTCACTGGCTCCCTGTAAAATCCAGATTTGAATTTAAAATCCTTCTCCTAACTTACAACACTCTAAAAGGTCAGGCTCCATCATATCTTAGAGAGCTCATATTGCCCTATCATCCCACCAGAACCACCAGAACACTGCACTCTGAGAATGCAAGGTTACTCGTGATTCCTAAAGTCTCCAAAAGTAGAACAGGAGTCAGAGCCTTCAGCTTTCATGCTCCTTTTCTGTGAAATCATCTTCCTGTTTCAGTCCGGGAGGCAGACACCGTCTCCACATTTAAGACTAGACTTAAGACTTTCCTTTTTGATAAAGCTTATAATTAGGGCTGGCTCAGGCTTGCCTTGTACAAGCCCCTCGTTAAGCTGACGTAGGCCTAGTCTGCTGGAGGACCTCCTGTAATACACCGAGCCCCTTCTCTCCTTCTCTCTCTCTCTCTCCTTAGTTTCCGAAAAGTTGGTTAATCTTTGCTAATATTCATGTCCTGTTACTGCATCTCGCTAACTCGGCTCTACTGCATGTCACTACCTCGGCATCTTCTCCAGAGCCTTTGTGCTCCACTTCCTCGCAGGTTAACTCGTAGCTACGCGTAGCCTGGATGGTGTGTCGTGGTTGTGCTGCTGCCGTGGTCCTGCCTGATGCCTCCTACTGCTGCTGTTATTATTAGTCATACTTCTACTGCTATTATTCACATATGATTGTCACATACATATAATATCATATATTAATATATACTTACAACATATTGTACCACATTTACTGTCATTATTATTATAATATTATCACTTAAATTAATGTTGTAAGCAATTGTCATTACTGTCTGCCCTGCATCTCTCTCTGGCTCTGTCTCAATTTCTCTCTCTGTCTCTGTCTCTCTTTATGTATCATTTTGTCATATGGATGACTGCAAATTTATTATGTTGATCTGATGTGTACGACATCTATTACATGTCTGTTCACCATGGAAGTTTTTTTTTTTTCCTTATCCGTTGTGAGGGTCCAAAGGACAGAGGGACGTCATATGCTGAAAAGCCCTCTGAGGCAAATTGTGATTTGTGATATTGGGCTTTATAAATAAAATTGAAAATTGAATTGAATTGAATTGAAAATTGCTCACAGACCCTTTCTCCTGGACCACGACTTGCCCTCACTCATGGCAGGGAAACCTGAACCAGAGAAGTTAGAGGTGCAAACACAAGGAGAACCAAGTTGAGTTAGCACTCCAATGTCTAACTCTGCAAGGACCCCGAGCGACCGGCTTCCTCGGATCTGCACCTTTGAAACAAGGACACAACAAGGGCTGCTTCTGGAACCACAGCTCTTTCCAGCCTTCCTCTGCTGGCTAACAAAAGCAGCACACCTCAAATCAGCTCTCCCCTCCATCCATTCAAGGATCGGTAATGTGACAACTGGGCATAGCTTTATCACAGCTGTGATTTTATGCTGTTTATTGAGTCATCGTTGTGATTGTTTGCTGTTAGGTTATTCATTAGTTGGCTTCGCCAAAGCTCAGTGTTGTATTTTGCTAATGTTGCTCACAGACAACGTCTTGCATGCAACTAAACATCCTCTGCATTGATCCACACCCTTTGCAACACATATCGTGTTGGGAACATTACTTTAAAAGAGTAATTAGTTATAGTTACTTTCCCCAAAAAGTAACTGAGTTAGTAACTGAGTTATTGCACTATAAAAGTAACTAATTATCTGGAAAAGTAACTATAGTGTTACTTTTTTGTAAAATGCTCAAATATGTCAAATGGCTTGGACATCCCCCTTTAATGGAACTGTATGTCATGAAACTCAACTGTATCTAATGAAACTCAACATCGAATATAGTCCAGGGGCCAAGGCAGATTTTGGTATCACTTAAAGGGACCAAACAATTTTGGTATTTTTGACTTCATCTATGTCTCTAGTTAACATTTTGGTATGATAGACCTGCCTATCTAGTAGCTTAATAAAAAACTTTTGGATGATCTTTGGGTCCTCCCCAAAATTGAAAATAGTCAAAATTGAGGCTTCTCTAAAAGGGACGGTGTCTGCCTTATCACATGACTCTTGGGAATATAATAGTTGCTGCACACAATGCAGCCAAGATTTCATCAGTACCTTGCTCCTTTTAAAAAATGAATACACCTAAACACACATGAATTATAGGCAGACATGGAATAAGGAATAAAAAATCCAAAAGGCATGTATATAGTATGTGTTTGCCATTATTAATATAAATAAGCCAATCACCCCAAAATTGCATTTATATGTACCAAAGAATGTTATCTTATAAAAGTAGGTTATTAGATTATTCACCTCGCCATCTGATGTCAACAGTCCCTGATAGGTAACTAGTGCAGCCAGAACTTCAAACAGACAAATAGAATGGGGGCCTATTAGTCCAGGGGCTAAAGGGATAGTTTTCACAGCTTGGTAGACCTCTATCACCCACGGGGACCAAACATTTGACATTTCTATCTCTCTACAGGTCTCTAGTTTATATTTTGGTATGATAGCCCTGCCTATGTAGTAGCTTAATTATAGTTATCACTCTGTAAACAAACTTACACCTGTGTAGGCAAAACACTACAAATAGGATGGAAAATGAACTAATAGATATCCACATGAAACTTGCCCAGTTGATCACTCATATCAAGACAAGTATTTTTTGTATTGTATTTGTTATACTAATTTTCTGAAATATTTTATTTAAATATGCACCAATTTTGTTAATGAAGACAATCACAAGGAGTGGAAATTGATTACTCAGTTACTGTTGCTATTTGACCCATAACAAGGAGACAAAGGGAGTGCTACCACTTGCCTAAGGTGGACTCCCAGGCTAGCAGAGGGAAGGAGGTGCCTTATTTCTCCATTGTAGGCCATCCTAAAATAGGGGGGCCCACCTGCTGCCCTCATCCTAACTAACACTCAGAGCTGCAATACTGAAATTGAATGTAAGCGGAGAGCATGGAGAGACAGCAATGGCTTCGAATCAGGTGGAGAAGAGACAGGAGCTGTGGCTGGTGAGTCCTTGAAACAGAGTGAGAGATGGCATAAGGCAGAGCACAGAGATAATGGCCGCGTTTCCCAGTTAAGAGCAATCTTAGGACTTAAGGGCACAATTAAGAACGTCTTTGGTAAGAAGGTTAGCTAAGATAGGAGTGTTTCCCAGATGCCTTCCCTTCTTAGGATTGCTCTTAAGATCGCTCTTTAAGATGCTGCAGAACAGGAGCTGACCACTACTGCGGTGCTGAAACTAAATCAATCAATGTCAGGCACATCGATCACCTACTACTCCATCAGTGCATAAGTCACACACAGCGCTGCTACCTAACGCACTAATTCCCTGCTGCGCACGTGTGTAATTACAGGTGACAGGTGTATCCAAGTAGCAATTACATCCGTTTAGGCAGATATAAAATGACCTGTGGGTATAGGTGCACACATTAAGACAGAATGGCAGAAGCAGGGCATAAGCGGGCCAAGCGGTCACCTGCATTCACCTCAGAGGAGATGACCATCCTGGTGGATTGCCTCTGTGCACTGCCTGTTGGCACCTACGTCCTATCGGACTCAAACTTTGCTTTTGGGCACGTAATCATGTTTTCTTCTAACTAGATCTTGCTTTTGTTGTATTAACACTCAGATGTACATCGCTTTGGATTAAAGCGTCTGCTAAATGAAATTGTAACATTGTAAAGTGTGTGTAATGTGCATCTCAAGCATGACGCACGTGCCTCTTCCAGCCTGATGTGCACAGCACATACAGGAACACACTTGTTATTCCTCATACTTATTTTTATTATTATTTTTCTTCCACCAGATTTCGGTGCGTAACTTGTGCCACAGCTTTGAGCGCACACAGGGTCTTCATAAAACATATAGATTCAAGATTCAATATGCACAGTAAGGACACGCCTTTCTCTGCAGAATGAAATCTGTTCTTTTCTGCCACCACTGTGCGCACTGTTTTAACATCTCCTTGCTTAGTCTAATATTAATGTGCCTGCTGCGGCTGGTTCTGTGAGCATTTGGTCGCTAAGAAGGCTGTTAAGAGTGGGTCAGCTTGATCTTATATCTCCTTCTGACGGACTATTGGACTATTTCCACCAGATGCGTGTTGGTTGCGTCTCCACTCTGGCACGGCAGCGGAGCCAATAGGATTAAATTCTAGTCAATGTGTGTGTTCCCACCGGCTGCGGCTGTGCTGTGTTTCGGCTCCGTCTCAGGTCCGGCACTCCGGAGCCCTCCGGAAAAGATACGCAGGACTTGTATTTTTTCCGGACGCCGGAGCACAACACAACAATTTAGCACAGAGCAGATCGTGCGGCCAGGAAGTCGTGCACAGAAACAAAATAAAACATCTGGTTAATTTTCAAAATAAAATACACAGTGTTCATGGTGGATCGTATTTCCCTGCACTACACCTTGAAAACTACATAACGGGCAGAGGCAGGCCTGAAGTCAACAGGTCAGAGGTTTTCAGATGTCATTTCACCCCGTTGACACCATGGACGAGGAGATATTAATCATGGCAGTGCACCGAGATGTCTTCCAGCGGAGCTGCACCGCTCCGCACAGCAAATGCAGCTGGTGGGTATTGACGGATGGCGGAGTACGCAGCTGATAACCAGCGCTGCCATTCCGCAATGGACACGCATCCAGTGGAAATTCGGCGTTAGTGAAAGATCTTAGCGCTAAGAGCGGTCTGGGAAACACGGCCAATGTCAACACTGGGAACACGAATTAGAATTTAGACCATCTATAGTATAGCACTTACTCTGTCACATCATTTATTGTCCACATCACTATCATTCAGCTCCGGAAAACATTCCAGCTCATTAACCTGGTTGCTGCAGGTTTGTAGTTTACACATGTCTGTGCAATGCAGACCATTTTGCAGGCATGAGCATTCTGAAAGTTTACATGTTCGTGAGCAGGAACATGATAGTTGGTCCAATACAGCCTCTGGTGCAGGCGTACCTTGCATCCAGTCAGTGGCCAGATCCCCATATGGATCTTCCGTCCATGATCCTTTGGATTTGGTACACTTGGATTGCACTCCAGACTCCTCTGCCAGATACCAGCCTGATAGTTTGCTCATAAGGCATGCATGTAGAGACAATCTTCACAAGGTGGAAGCTGACTGGAGTTTATTTCTCCACGCCTTGCACAAAATAGCTGGTAGTTGCGGCTTCCTTACATGGATGAATCAAAATCAGGCAGGGGAGCTCCACTACCTAGAGGAAGCCCAGAGGTGTATTGAGAGCTTTAAAAGTGAGGTTTGCCAGGAAACATTTCAAAAAGTGCTGCAGACAGAGTCTCGCACACGTATCCATGAACAGTTCCTGGCATATCAGGAGTTCCTCAGAAATGCCACAAGTCTGTCTGCATTCTGGATGAGCTACCTGGATCCGGTGGAAATTATGCTGGCCCTAATCAGAGCCTCTAGACAAAATTGGTGCATATTTAAATAAAATATTTCAGAAAATTAGTAATACAAAAAATATTTGTCTTGATATGAGTGATCAACGGGGCAAGATTCACAGGGATATGTATTAGTTCATTTTTCACCCCATTTGTACTGTTTTGCCTACACGGGTGTAAGTTTGTTTACAGAGTGATAACTATAATTAAGCTACTAGATAGGCAGGGCTATCATACCAAAATATAAACTAGAGACCTGTAGAGGTCAGCCAGCTTTGATTCAGCTGTTTTGTAGTTCTCTGTTGTCAGCCATTTTGTTTTGTAGGCCAAATGGCCCTTTGATTATCACCTCTCTCTCTCTCTCTCTCTCTCTCTCTCTCTCTCTTCTCTCTCTCTCTCTCTCTCTCTCGCACATACACATACATTTGTGTGTTTGATTTTACTTTACTTACTCTATGAACAAATATAATTTTTTGGAATCATACCTGCTGTCTGTTTAATGTTGCACAAGAGTGAGTGAATAGTCAACCTCTCCTGCGTCAAGAACCCCGAAATCCTTCCTTTACTATTACATTTGGTTATTGTTATTAATTTAATTATAAATCAAAATTTCAAATTGATAGTTCAGTGAATTTTTTGAGTCTGATATCTTTAACTGGCTATCATTTTCCCTTTTCTGGAATGGTGCCCCACAGGGTGATTTAATATAACTTAAGACATCATTTAACATAACATGGAAACCATTTATTATTGCCACACAGTGCTAAGGCCTTTTACCTAGGTGGTGCTCTCACTACAACCCCCCCTCCTTTGAAAGCTTTCTTCATCTGTCAGTCTAACAATAGGTAGACTTATACACAGCAGAATGAAGGATGAACAAACTATCTTTGCTGAACATAAATTTTTCCCTCAGATTCCCCTTAATATGTTTTTAAAAATACAATACTGTTTATACTATGGTTTGGCTGAACACTTGGAAAATGTTTATTATTTACTGAGAGATGTGCTTCCAGTTGCAACTGGACATTAACTAAGAGAATAGGTAATCATTCCCTTGTTATGTGCTCCTATAAGGAGTACCATTATGCTCATATATGGTCTGGACAGGTCCCCACAGAGGTTGCTGCATATTGTGCATGCACATATGAAGCAAGATAAGCCTTGGCATGAGCACGTGCAGGTGCCCATCCAAATAACTGTAGTGTAATGTAATGTAATGGTTGCAGCTGCAGGTCTCAAAGATAAACACTCCTGTTAGAACCAGGTACATATACCCCTCCTTCATCAAAATAAGCACACTTATTTTGAACATGAAAAATCTTGCTAAAAACAGGTGACAGACTCCTCTCTCATCGCCAGTAGACCACAGCTGTGTACACAATATGCCTTTCTGTGTGTGGGGTTTTTTTTTTGTTTGTTTGTTTTGTTTTTGGTGTGTCACAGTCGATGTCAAGGACATGCCAGAAAACAGGTTAGTGAACAGTTTAAAGCAGCATGGAGGCCAGTGAAAGCTTTATGGTGCTTATTTCTTTTTATATATCTCTCAGTTATTTAGCTCCTTTTTTTAAACTCAGTGCTAACTAATTAAGAAGGTTGTTTAATGCTGCTTGAACAAAGATGGACAGTATTTTGTACCGGATAAGGGTCTAAAATTAGTGCATTTGCCCAGGTGTTGTGTTTCCATCAATGCTGTTTGGAGCTGGAGTCAATAAATACCCGTGACCCCAATATGAATACTCACTGTAATCTTTCCCAATACATTAAAAAGCCAAAAGTTTGTGGGTTTTAGCAGGCTTTTTCTGCAGGAAATGGGGCCATACACACACACACACACACACACACACACACACAAAAAAACAAAAACAAACAAACAAACAAACAAACAAAAAACACTTACGTGGCCTCTGGATCATATTCTGCCCATATTTTCTTGAACTCATCCAAGTGCTGGGGGCCAAGGATGGACCAATCACGTGTCAGGTAGTCGAAGTTATCCATGATGACAGCCACAAATAGGTTGATGATCTGTGAATGATAAAGGCAATCTGTTGTTGCTGTATGTTTGTCTGAGTATGTTTGTGGCATTGCACATGCACTTTTACTACAACATTACAATTTAAAACACATAAGTACATACAGTCTCATGCACAGCCAAGGCAGAATGCTTGTAGGCGGAACTGTGTTTTTGTGAAATTGCATGTGTGTAGGAAGTACTGACCATAAATGACATTTGGATAACACTGCAAAAGTTTTTGCATTCTTAGATGAATGAATGAAAAAATGAATGAATGAATTTTATTTCGAAAATGTGCAAAAAAAAACAAACAAACAAAACAAAACAAACAAAATTAAATTAAAAACATGCAAAAATGATCTTAAAGCACCATAAGCAATAAACCTAAACAATGTGTTACATGTCCGAAAAGGAGTAGGAAGAAGTTTACACTTACTAACTCCGACTCTATAATCATAATTCACATGTGCTACCCAATACAACACCAATATAAACACTATCCCTAATTTATATACATGCCAATGTCATATAAATATAAACAACTATCCCTATTTACAATCAGTATTTACAGCAATCCACATATAATGATATCCCTAATTATATTCATATAAATATAAACAGTTATCCCTACTTACAATCAATATTTACAACAATCCAAACATAATGCTATCCCTATTTATATACAACCCAGAACAATACAAAAATAATGACTATCCCAAGGTATATACAACCCCATATAACACAAATATAAACAATTTCACCTATCCTCCTCCATATATCTCTCTAGAAAAGTGTTTTTGTACCTCTTTTTGAACTGATTTATGTTTGTACTTCGTTTTAGCTCCAGCTCGAAACCATTCCACAAATTCACCCCACAGGCTGATATGCACATACTTTTCATTGTAGTTCGAATGCACATACTTTTCATTGTAGTTCGAGTTTTTTAAAAGTTAGTTCTCCTCTCAAATTATACACCCTTTCTCTTTATTTGAACATGTTCTGTATATTGTTTGGAAGTAGTTTATTTATTGTTTTATACATTACTTGTGCTGTTTTGAGTTTGACCAGATCTATAAACTTAAAGGTTTTCGACTTCAAAAACAGTGCGTTGGTGTGATCTCTGTATTCTACATTGGGTAACACTTTATATTAAGGTACTGTAATAAGCATTAATTAATGCTTAATAAGCACCACTTAATGCTAATGAGCACTTATAAGACAGAACAAGGTGTTTATTACCATTATTAAGACTATATGTGTTAATTATAGCATAATTAACAGTTATTATTGCATATAGGAGCATATTAAGCACTTAATAGAAACTTGATAACAGTTTATAAAGCTATCCTAAATATTAATTAATAAGATGTCTATTTACATCAATTACTAGAAATAATATATTAATTAGGGCGGCACGGTGGTGTGGTGGTTAGCACTGTCGCCTCACAGCAAGAGGGTTGCCGGTTCGTGTGGGAGCCCTTCTGTGCGGAGTTTGCATGTTCTCCCCGTGTCAGCGTGGGTTCTCTCCGGGCACTCCGGCTTCCTCCCACAGTCCAAAGACATGCAGATTGGGGACTAGGTTAATTGATAACTCTAAACTGTCCGCAGGTGTGAATGTGAGCGTGAATGGTTGTTTGTCTCTATGTGTCAGCCCTGTGATAGTCTGGCGAACTGTTCAGGGTGTACCCTGTCTCTCGCCCGATGTCAGCTGGGATAGGCTCCAGCCCCCCCGCGACCCTCAAGAGGATGAGCGGTTAATATTAATATATCTATTAATTATAGAACAATAACCACATTTATTACTGGTTTATAAGACACTATAAGACCCTATCAAATTAAATTAATAAGGTGTTATTAATAGTTAACAATGATCCTTTGCAGCTACTGGCTTTAAAGTGGGAACAGTGTCGTATAAAGGTTAATAAATTATTAATATGCTCTCAGGGCTCGAAACTAACGGTGTCCCGACGTCAGCAAAAAAAAAGTCAAAGCAATATCGAAATGGGTGTTATTTACAACGTCATTACATCTGTGTATCTGAATGTCGCTTTTGTCGCTTGAATAATTTCAATAAAAACTTATGAACAGCAAAAATACAGTGGCTTTTGCTGCACCTGATCTGGCTCCACATGCGCACGCATGCACACATACGGAACTCAACTCGCTGCATGACGGTCAAGCTGGGTGCCACTCGCCAGCTATGCTCGTCACTCCACATCAGAGCACAGAACTTAGCAATGCTGAGATGGTTGAAAAAACTGATGCAAGCTCCTCCAGTGCCGCTCCAGTGGAGTAGGATGTGACACTTGGCGTCGGGACTCCGAAGACGATGTTTCATCTGTTTCTGCCCCTGTGGTAAGTTAGTTTGTTAAAGTAGGCTATAGGCTAACATAAGCTTGTTGATTTTTAGCTAGTTCTAGTTCTTTGCGATAGCTAAGAAAGGGCGGCAGTAGCTCAGTCCATAGGGACTTGGGTTGGGAACCAGAGGGCCGCCTGTTCGAGTCCCCGTCCGGACCAAATATGGAGCATGGACTGGTGGCTGGAGAGGTGCCAGTTCACCTCCTGGGCACTGCCGAGGTGCCCTTGAGCAAGGCACCAAACCACCCAACCGCTCGGGGCGCCTGACCAAGGGCAGCCCCTCACTCTGACATCTCTCCACTTTGTGCATGTATAGGTCATGTTTGTGCATGTGTGTCTTTCGGACCTGTGTGTAATTGACAAGCAAGTGTGAAAACATTGAATTTCCCCTCAGGGGGATTAATAAAGTAAATAAACTTAAACTTAAACTTAACACTAACAACTCAGCTAATCATGTACATGATGGCCTTACAAAGTTGTAAAATGTGACTGTGTGTTCTAAATTTGGATGTTCATGATAATGACGGTAACGTTACAGTTAATCAGAAGAGGTGTACTCAGTTCATTCAGTCAGTAATAATTAGGCTAGCAACTTTAGCCTACGTGCGTGCATGCGTGTGTGTGTGTGTCGCAGCTCTTGGAGGGTGCTGCTAGAAATAGCTTCGGTAGCTAAGTGCATCGCTAATGACGTTCTGCGTGAGTTAAAGTGAGTTAAATGTGTGTGAAGATGCATATGGTTGAGATACAAGAGTGACAGTAAATGTGTGAAGCAAGATGAGCAGAGTGAATGTGTTAGGAGCATCGATGTTGTGTGTTGTATTATGTTGAGCAGGCTAATGGATATAGGCTGCGTCATGTTCATACTAACTCCTGCTGATTTGCTAACGCCATAGCCTGACTTCATTCCTCTCCATGGGGGCAATGGATCAGCGTTCTCGCCGCGCTCCCCGTCAGTACCCAGGCTCACCTGGGGAAGCCAATGATCCTTCCAGCAGACTAAATTCTTTCCCAAAGAATCCTAGTCACAGTCCCAAAGCCGAAAGCAGCAACAACGACCAGCCTCAAGAGCACATAGCTGTAGGACCTGCCCTCTTAACACAACTACAACTTAATGTTGAAGGCCTTTCCACAGCCAAGCGAAGGCTCATAAAACTCCTCGCCCACAAACACTCCACTTACGTTATATGCCTCCAAGAGACACACATTGGTACAGAGGAAGCAGGCCGGTACACCATCAATGGCTTCGACCTCCTTTGCTACGCTCCCCATACCAAGCATGGATGTGCCACCTATGTGCGCTCTGACATAGCTGAAGCAAACCATCTGACCACAACAACTTTCTCGGATACCATAACCATTGGTGGTTTCCACATAGCCAATGTGTACAAGCCACCTAGTGCCAAATGGGATCTGCAAGTCCTACCCACCCTACCCCACCCTGCCATCTATGTGGGGGACTTTAACAGCCATCACCCTGACTGGGGATACCCAGCAGCGGATAGTGATGGGGAGGCACTTTCAGAATGGGCATCCAGAAATGATCTTGGCCTGATACACGACCCCAGACAAAGAGGAATGTTTCATTCAGCCAGATGGAACAAGGATTATTCTCCTGACCTTTGCTGGGTCAGCTGCTTTAATGGAACCTCCTACCCTCCACAGATCCTCATTCTGGAAGATTTCCCACACAGCCAACACCGCCCCTCACTCCTACACATTGGCCTACAACTCCCAGTCATAAACAGCCCAAGGAAGATGCACTGGAACTTCCGCAAAGCCAACTGGAAGAAATACAGTGAAACCTTAGATCGGAGTGGTGTTACCATCCCACTCCACACCATCACTGTAGATGAAGCATACAACCGCTTCTGCAGCGCTGTCTACAAAGCCTCCCACACAGCAATCCCATGAGGCTACCGCCCCCTCTATGTCCCGTGCCTGGACGGAGAAAGCGCTGCCCTCCTGCAAGCCTACAGAACATCAGGGGACCCTGAGATGGCAGACCACCTCATTGAATCACTATCTACAGCCAGGCGGAAAAAATGGGAGGAGACAGTAGCTGAGCTGAACTTCACCCACTCTAGCAGGAAGTGTTGGAGCCTCATCCGCTGCCTAGGAGCTGCACAGAAACCCCCCGCCCAAAGCCGACCATCTGTCACACCCAGTCAAGTTGCATCCCACCTGGTGACCATTGCACAAGCAGCCCAAGACAAACAGACCAGAAGAGCAGTAACAACCGAACTAAAGACACTTCGGAGAACACCTGGAGAGGAAAGAAACCCTGAGCCCTTTGAGGTGGCTGAACTGGAGAAAGTCCTACAAGGCCTGAAATGTGGAAAGGCAGCAGGATATGACAACATTTCTCCAGAGTTCATGAAACATCTGGGCCCCCAAGCCCTAACCTGGCTGACCCAATTTTACACCAGGACCATACAGATGAAATCCATTCCAAAGACATGGCGGACAGCAAAAGTCATTGCCATACCAAAAACTGGCAAAGACCTCAAACTACCAGGAAGCTACCGACCAATCTCCCTACTCTGCGTCCCGTTCAAAATCCTGGAACGCCTTATACTGCAACGTATATCTCCAGGAGTAGAAGAGATTCTATGTGTGGATCACGCAGGTTTCCGCAAGAACCGCAGCACAGGAGAGCAAGTACTGGCCCAAACCACCTTCATCGAAAATGGCTTCCAGATTAAGTCAAAAACAGGGACAGTGTTTCTTGACCTCACCGCCGCCTATGATACTGTATGGCATAAAGGCCTCCTTCTGAAACTCACAAAAGCACTCCCTGCCTGGGCGACAGAAACCATCAAAACTCTGCTCTCCAACCGGAGGTTCAGAGTTCACCTCGGACAGAACAAGAGCGCTTGGAGAACACAGAAGAATGGGCTCCCGCAAGGGTCAGTTCTAGCACCAACCCTGTTTAATCTATACACAAACGACATCACCCATCACCAAATCCTGCACATTTATCTATGCAGATGACATCTGTCTGGCCTTCCAAGCACCAGACTTTGGTTCACTTGAGTGTGTGCTCAATGAGGACCTCGCCAAACTCGACCAGTACTGCAAAACCTGGCACCTAAAACCAAGCCCAGCAAAAACAGTCTCCAGTGTGTTCCACCTCCACAACGCTGAAGCTGCCAGAGAACTGAACATCCACCTAAGCGGACTTAAACTGAGGCACACCCCCACTCCAACTTACCTTGGAGTGACCCTTGACAGGACCCTGTCCTTCAAGGAACATCGTAAAGGGACGGCAGTTAAGGTGAAGTCCAGAAATAACCTGCTCTGCAAGCTTGCTGGCTCAAAATGGGGGCAGAAGCCCCCACACTGCGCACCTCAGCGCTGGCCCTGGCATACTCCTCAGCAGAATATTGCTGGTCCCTGGCACCAACCTCCCAAGGAGACAGTGGTCAACCCTAAACAGATTCAGGACTGGACATGGCCCCTGCCTGGCCAGCCTTCACAAGTGGGGCAGCAGCTCATGCTCACTTTGTGCTTGTGGAGAGGAGCAAACAATGCAACACATCACTGAAGCTTGCCCTCTACAAAGACTTGAAGGAGGCTTAGTCACCCTCCATACAGCAGATCAGACGGCAACTGTTTGGCTGAAGGACTTGCGTTCACTAAATAAATAAATTCCTCTCCATCAGTAAGGTTAAAGGAGTATTTCATACATTTTTGCTATTGAAATTTGTATCAGGCTCAGTGTGTGTTTTATTATCACTCTTGTGAAACCATTGTGAGAGTAATTCAGTACTAGGCTGTGGATTAAAAACAAGGGAAGTTAGATTAAATGTGTTTATGGGTTTAATACTGAATCTTCTCTTTCAGAGGGATGGGCTGACATTGCAGATGGTGTCTGCAGAAGACGACCCTGGCTCTTGTAGCCATGCAGGTAAACAAAATGAACTCCCTAGAGAGGAATTAATATGCTACGGTGTATGTTTAGCAATCGTGACAGTGAAAGTTTTTTTCTTCTGTATTTCAGACAGTCCCAGGTCAGCATCTGAAGCAGCTCCTGGATGAAGTGGGACCTTTTCCTGGAAACACCTTCTCTGGTGTAAAACCCAACAGGAAACAAGTGGATGATGATGACTTCCAAAAAGTGAAAGATAAACTACTCAATGGCTTCTGTGACAACCTCACCACGTGGTTTGACAACCTTGATGAGGGTGTCTTGAAGGCCGCTGCCACCATGTTTGACCTAAGCAACTGGCCTGAAGACATCACTGACCTGGCCACCTTTGGCCTGGCCGATGTTAAGACTTTTGTCACTCACTTTCAGAAAACTGACGGGTTACAGCGAGCTTTGTAGAACACTGTATTCACAAACAGCCAATCTAAGTAACAAAGCTTTTGAAAAAGCCATATGAACTCAGATCTGTCTTTTTTTTTTAACTCAACTAGGGGTTTCCAATCTTAGGGTACCTTAGGGTTTCCAATCCTTTTTTCCTGTTTTTGACAATAGCGGTTGCATTAAAAATCAATATGAAAAGGAAATATGTCCTTATGTTGTGTTTTCACCACCATTGGTAGGCTGAATTCTCAGAATAAAGCAGCTAATGCTGAATCAATCTGCTCACATTTTTACGTTCAAATAACTAGTTTGTCTTAGCATGCCATTTTGAGGAAATTAGATTCCCATGATCCTTTGCTAAAGAAAATAATAACATACTAGAGTGAAAAGAACACATCAGAATTCTTTAATGTTGAAATAATGATTGATATCTGGATGTTGCAATAGGTGCATAATTAACAGAATTATTATCTTCAGTGAGTGCATAATAAAGAGTTTATGAATCTCAACAACACACTGTTCCCACTTTAGATCCAGCAGCTGCAACGATGCATCATGAGCTGTTAGTAAGTGCATATTAATACATTTTTTAACCTTTATACAACACTGTTCCCACTTTAGATCCAGTAGCTGCAAAGATGCATTATGAGCAGATAAGAAGTGCATATTAATAGTTTATTAACCTTTATATGACACTGTTCCCACTTTAGATCCAGTAGCTGCAAAGAATCATTATTTACTATTAATAAGTGCATAATTAAGCATTTATTAACCACAATTTGGCATTTATATTAACTTCTTATAGTCTCATTAATGTTAATAAACACCTTATTAATTTAATCTTATAGGGTCTTCTAGTGTCTTATAAACCGTGGTTATTATTATATAATTAACCCATATAAATTATTATATAATTATAATTAATGTAAATAGACATCTTATTAATATTTAGTATAGGTTTATAAACCGTTACCAAAGTTTCTATCTATTTCTAAGTGCTTATAATGTTCCTAAAAGCAATTATAACTCAGTCAGTTATGCTGTAATAAACACTTAGTCTAGACTTATTAATGTTAATAAGCATCTTATACCATCCGAATGCTAGCGCCGCAGGGCCCACTAGCGCAGCGGCTGCCAGCGGCTGCCAGCGGTGCTGACGGCTCGGCGGGGGGGACCGAAGCGCCAAGAGATGAACACCGAGAAGGAGATCCACAGGGACTGCCACTTCTAACCGTGGAGAGGGCTACACCAGCAGCTGCCTCGGGTGTAATGATGCCTTCACCTGGGTCTCCAAAGTGGAGCCAAGTAGTGAAACGAGGGCAACGGAAGCGCACAGAGTCGGCCGATGCTAGACAGGGATTATACACCGGTAAATCGACAACGGGGCAGAAGAAAGCTGGTAAAACTATTGTGGGCACTGGAGCAGCTGGAGGGATCAAAGTTTTTGCCACTAAGTTCTCTCCAGAAATAGTCGCTGAAACTCTGCGTGCTCATCTTGAGGAGAAACTCTGTCGTGAGGTGTCATGTCAAAGAATTGTCACCATGAATAGCAGATACACTTCATTCAAAATATCCGCTGAATGCAAGGATGTAGGTGACATGTATAACCCGGAGATCTGGCCGGAGGGAGCGTATGTACGGCGCTTTTATGAACCTCGTAAAGCCGGATTTATTGGCGCTAATGTTAACGCTGTCGGTTTATCCGCTGGGGTTTTAAATGTGCCCGCTACTGGCATGACAGCCCAAGTCTGATGTTGCTATGGAGATAAGTGTCCTGTCTTACAACTGCCGTGGCCTGCGCTTGGGTCAGAATGCAGAGGATAAAGCGCATTGTTCTGGGTCAGTTGTTGGAGCACTGTGACATTCTGTGCTTACAGGAAACTTTTCTAGCTAAGCAGGATCTAAAAGGGCTAAACTCAATTAATGACAATTTCCATGGTGTTGGTGAGTCCACCACTGACCTCAGCATGGGCATAAAAAGGGGCAGAATACCAGGAGGTGTGGCAATTCTGTGGAACAAGAAACTGGACTCAGTGGTGAATGTCATCAGGCTTGGTGTGGACTGGTGTATTGCCATACACTTGACACAGCTTGATAAGGAATTTGTAATTTTAAATATTTATACCCCATATGAATGCCAGAATAATGAAGAAGACTATATGAATAAGCTGGCGTTTATTAGTTCTTTCTTAATAAATGAGCAATTTACTAGTGTCTTTATTGTCGGGGATATGAATGCAGATATTTCAGACAGCAGATCAGTATTTGCTAACCACCCGAATCATCTCTGTAGAGATAATAATCTAATACTGTCCAGCAGGGAGCTGTTGCCATCTGAAAGCTACACATATATAAGTGAGGCATGGCACACCACATCCTGGTTAGATCATTGTCTCTCAATAGCTGATGCTCACACTTCTTTGGCACATATGGAAATTTTATATAATGCATCTACCTCAGATCACATTCCTGTAAAGATGGTTCTTTGATGGGATAACATACCTGACACTGTAAAATGTGCAAACAGTTTTATTCCAGATCATGTGGACTGGCCCTCTCTTTTAGAGAAAGACATTGCTTCCTATTTTACTCACACTGATCAACTGTTGAGCAACATATATCTGCCAAGAGAGGCACTCATCTGTAAAAATACTAACTGTTCTAACATTAAACATAAAACGGATATCTCTGCAGTGTACATTGAGATTGTAACAGCTCTACTTAAAGCCAGTGAGCCTCTTCTTAAAAAAGAAGGGGAAAGCTAGACCTGGCTGGAACACGTATGTGGCTGAATTCTATACGGAAGCCTGTGAAGCTACTAAATCTTGGGCAATGGCTGGTAAACCAAGACAGGGACCTATCTATGAATACAAGAAGCATACAAACGCAAAATACACTGCCTGGCCAAAAAAAAAGTCACCACCAAAAAAAAAGGTCATACACTCTAATATTTCGTTGGACCGCCTTTAGCTTTGATTACGGCACACATTCGCTGTGGCATTGTTTCGATAAGCTTCTGCAATGTCACAAGATTTATTTCCATCCAGTGTTGCACCAAGATCTTGCATTGATGATGGTAGAGTCTGACCGCTGCGCAAAGCCTTCTCCAGCACATCCCAAAGATTCTCAATGGGGTTAAGGTCTGGACTCTGTGGTGGCCAATCCATGTGTGAAAATGATGTCTCATGCTCCCTGAACCAGTCTTTCACAATTTGAGCCCGATGAATCCTGGCATTGTCATCTTGGAATATGCCCGTGCCATCAGGGAAGAAAAAATCCATTGATGGAATAACCTGGTCATTCAGTATATTCAGGTAGTCAGCTGACCTCATTCTTTGAGCACATACTGTTGCTGAACCTAGACCTGACCAACTGCAGCAACCCCAGATCATAACACTGCTCCCACAGGCTTGTACAGTAGGCACTAGGCATGATGGGTGCATCACTTCATCTGCCTCTCTTCTTACCCTGATGCGCCCATCACTCTGGAACAGGGTAAATCTGGACTCATCAGACCACATGACCTTCTTCCATTGCTCCAGAGTCCAATCTTTATGCTCCCTAGGAAATTGAAGCCTTTTTTTCGGTTAGCCTCACTGATTAGTGGTTTTCTTAAGGCTACACAGCTGTTCAGTCCCAATCCCTTGAGTTCCCTTCGCATTGTGTGTGTGGAAATGCTCTTACTTTCACTATTAAACATAGCCCTGAGTTCTACTGTTGTTTTTCTTCGATTTGATCTCACCAAACGTTTAAGTGATCGCCGATCACGATCATTGAGGATTTTTTTCCGGCCACATTTCTTCCTCAAAGACGATGGGTCCCCACTATCCTTCCAGTTTTTAATAATGCGTTGGACAGTTCTTAACTCAATTTTAGTAGTTTCTGCAATCTCCTTAGATGTTTTCTCTGCTTGATGCATGCCAATGATTTGACCCTTCTCAAACAGACTAACATCTTTTCCACGACCACGGGATGTGTCTTTCGACATGGTTGTTTAGGAAATGAGAAGCAACTCATTGCACCAGTTGGGGTTAAATAACTTGTTGCCAGCTGAAAGATAATCGCCCATGCAGTAATTATCCAATAGGAGGCTCATACCTATTTGCTTAGTTAAATCCAGGTGGCGACTTTTTTTTTGGCCAGGCAGTGTATAAATATGCCATATGTTACATCAGTAAAAACGAGCAAACTTTGAGGGCTGACTCCATGGCCAAGAAACTTTTAGATAAAAACAGCAAAGCTTTCTGGAAAAAGGTAAAGTGTGTTAATAATTGCAAACCATCCTTACCATGTACAGTAGATGGAGTCTCTGATGCAAATGCTATTGCTGCACTCTGGCAACAGCATTATACTAAACTATTTAATTGTGTCCCGACTGAATGCTATCAAGTAGATAATGTTGAAGGTGTGAGTACAATTAAGACCCATGAGGTGTATCAAGTGATCAGTAACCTATCAGTCAATAAATCTACAGGTATGGATTCTATCTCTGCTGAACATCTCAAATTTGCCAGCTCAAGGTTAGCTCCGCTGCTTGCCCTGTGCTTCACTGCCTTCATGGTCCATGGCTGTCTTCCAGACTCTATGATGACAGTGCTGCTGGTCCCTGTTGTCAAGGATAAATCAGGAAAAGTATGCAGCTCAGACTCTTCTTGAAAGAGTCACTGCATTAATTATCTCTGCAGAAAATCAATTTGGCTTCAAATCTAAGCACAGTACGGATATGTGTATTTATGTTTTAAAAGAATTGTTGAGTAACTACAAAAGAAAAAACTCATCCATGTTTATATGTTTTTTAGATGCTTCCAAGGCATTTGACCGCGTGAACCATGGGAAGTTATTTAAAAAATTGAGCGAAGCAGGCGTCCCAAAATACAGTGGTGACAGTAGTGAGAATCCTGTCTTATTGGTATGCTCACCAAACTATGCTGGTGAAATGGGATAATTGTGTATCTGCTCCCTTTCAAGTCAGTAATGGAGACAGACAGGGGAGCATTCTATCTCCTATTTTATTTAATTTTTATATGAATAGTTTGTCAAAAGGGTTAAAAATGTGTAAAACTGGCTGTATGTTTGGCAGTACAGTGGTGAACCATCTCATGTACGCAGATGACTGTGTGCTACTGAGTCCGAGCTCAGCTGGTCTGCAGCAGCTCCTAAATGTGTGTTTCTTGTATGGAGAGCAACATGACATAAAATATAATGATGTAAAGAGTGTTATTATGATCTCCAGAACAAATGAGAATAAACATATGGTTTTCCCTGACTTTAAGCTGTCAGGTCATGTTTTAAAAACCTGTAGTCAGGTGAAATATCTTGGTCATGTGATCACAGACACACTGACTGATGATGAGGACATTCTGTGTCAGTCTCTCATGTTATATGTGCAAGCAAATGTACTGATACGGAAGTTCGGCTGTTGCTCTGATGGTGTGAAGCTGACTCTGTTTAAAGCTTATTGCACACCGCTATACACTGCACATCTGTGGTCAAATTATAAAAAAGCGAGCCTTCGGAGACTGCAAGTGGCATACAATGAGAATTTTGTTAAAACGACCCAGATGGACCAGCGCCACCGAAATGTTTGTGACTGCTCGAGTCAACACTCTCCAATCTGTCTTAAGAAACATCATGTTTAAGTTCATCTGCCGTCTGAATAACTCAGAAAATCAGATTGTTTTGGAAGTGACGAACATTGCATTTAGTGCCACACATTACACGTCACTGCTCTAGAAACACTGGTATAAGTATGTTGTTGTTGTTGTTGTCATTGTTGGTGTTGTTGTTGTTGTCATTGTCGTTGATGTTATTGCGGTTTGTACTGTTTTTTTTGTTTTGTTTTGGGGTTTTTTTGTTTTTTTTTTCCTTCTCTGTCTCTTTGTATTTGTTCTTAACTGGACCTAGAGTCTGCAATAAAAAGTATCTATCTATCTATCTATCTATCTATCTATCTATCTATCTATCTATCTATAAGTGCTCATTAACTGTTAATTTGTGCTTATTAAGCATTAATTAGCACTTATTACAGTACCTTAATATAAAGCGTTACCCTACATTCTTTATTGTCCATATGACTCTTTTTTGTAATCTGCATAATGGCAGTAGGGTGATTTTGTAGGTTTTTCCCCAGACCTCTACACAGTAACTTAAATATGGTAAAAGTAGAGAGCAGTACAAAGTGTGTAACGATTTGTGATCCAGAATGTGTTTTGACTTTCCCAGAACTGCAATGCAGATGGATATATGAATATAGTTTTGCTGTTGTTAAACGTGGTCCCTGTTTATTTCAATTATTGAAAAATGTTAGACTTTTTAGATTCTCTGTTCACCATGGAGGCATGCAAGGAAAACAATTTAATACAACACAGGGTGAGTAATTGAAATGCAAATGGTCACTTTGAGGGTGAAGTTTCTTTTATTAATTCTCTTCAAATAATAAAAGATGACAACCCAGGAGCAGTGATTTACCACAGTGTCCCAAAAAATGTCCATATAACATAAATTACTAAGTGTATATATGTGACTGGACATAGAAATGAGTGAACAGAATGCACAGCCACTGGGCAACACAGAGAATTTCTTTATACAAAAGAGCAAAGCAGGGTAGGAAGTTTATGATAGCTTGGCTATCATGTTTTTGTGAGGCGCAGACCTCTCCAGACACCTCACTCTCAGCTCAGCAAAATTTATGCTAACTTATACTATTTAAGTTATTTGAAAATATCGCCTATACCTTTGTGATTAATATTGGACAAGAATGATTATGTACAGCTTTGAGAAAGATCTCCTCCTGCTGACTCTGCTAACTGGCTGGTGAAAGTTTTCAAATGTAAACATTAGGGAAAAAAATCAAGGAAAAAGTGTAAAAGATGAGCTCCAGCTATAATCCTGACTGCATGGACAAACAAAAACCTCTCTGTGTCCTTATCTGCATCAGAGTCACAGAGGCAAACATGGAGGGATCAAACATCAGGTAAGATCTCTGCCATATAAATGTTCTCTACCGAGCATTTTGCAAGCCAACGTACAGGTGTTGGATAATAAAATAGACGATCCCTGTGCCTGCATCTCCCGCACCCTGGCAAGAGTAGGAGTGATCAGCTCTAGTCTGGGAGAGGCATACCGAAGGACATGCAACCACTCATCCGCCAGTGCACCCACCCCAATCGAAGTGCGCTGACTGACAAGAGAACAACAAGAGAACACTGAGCATTGTCCTCTGATGCAAAGAGGTCTGTCTCCTTTTGGCCATATTTCTCCCATATTCGAGCCACCACCTCTCTGTGGAATTTCCAGTTCTGCCTCTGTACAGTAAATCTGTCCCTTGGTTCAGTATAACCAGCACGTGTGTGGCTCTCAGCAGTAATAGGCATGAGCTGCTCCATACAATCAGCCTGTGTGCAAACATGTAATGATAACATGAGTGCAGCCCCCCTTGTCTGTTAAATCAATCAGTCAATCAATTTTATTTATAAAGCCCAATATCACAAATCAGGGCTTTACAGCATACGACATCCCTCTATCCTTTGGACCCTCGCAGCGGATAAGGAAGAAAAAAAAAAAAAACTTCAAGGATGAACAGACGTGTAATAAATGTTGTACACATCAGATCAACATAATAAATTTGCAGTCATCCATATGACAAAATGATACATAAAAAGAGACAGAGACATAGAGAGAAATTGAGACAGAGCCAGAGAGAGATGCAGGGCAAACAGTAATGACATTTGCTTACAACATTAATTTAAGTGATAATATTATAATAATAATAACAGTAACTGTGGTACAATATGTTGTAAGTATATATTAATATATGATATTATATGTATGTGACAATCATATGTGAATAATAGCAGTAGAAATATGACTAATGATAAAATGGTAGCGGAAGAGCAACTGAGGAGGGATCCCTCTTCCAGGATGGACAGATGTGCAATAGATGTCGTACAGAACAGATCAACATGATGATGATAAATTAACAGTAATCCGTATACAAAATAATAGAGAAAGAGAGACAAAGACAGAGAGAGATGCAGGACAGATGGTAATGACAGTAGCTTACAACAACATTAATTAAAGTAATAATATTATAATTCTAATTACGGCTATTGTGGTACAATATGTTGAAAGTATATATTAATATCTGATAGTATACATATGTGACAATAATCATATGCGTATAATAACAGTAGAAATATGACTAGCGATGGCTTCTCCCTCTGCTCTCTGTTGCTCGGTGTGCCAAATGTTCAGTTATGCCTCTGCCTCCTTTAGCGACAGTGGTAATTGTAATAAGTGTAGCTTATTTGCTGCGTTGGAGGCGAGGCTTAGTGAATTAGAAGCGCGGCTCCGCACCATGGAAAACCATTCAGTAGCTGCGGTAGTTAGCCAGCCCCCTGTAGCCGGTGCGGAGCCACATAGCATAGCCTTAGCCTCTGCTAACTGTCCTCCGGTAACTCCCGTTCAGCCGGGAGGTTGGGTTACAGTCCGCCAGAAGCACAGCTCCAAGCCGAAGCCCACGGCTCACCACCAGCCTGTTCACGTTTCCAACCGCTTTTCCCCACTCAGCGACACACCCGCTGAGGATAAAACTCTGGTTATTGGCAGCTCTATTCTGAGAAACGTGAAATTAGCAACACCAGCGACCATAGTCAAATGTATCCCTGGGGCCAGAGCGGGCGACATAGAATCAAATTTAAAACTGCTGGCTAAAGCTAAACGTAGATTCAGTAAGATTGTTATTCACGTCGGCGCAATGACACCCGTTACGCCAATCGGAGGTCACTAAAATTAATATTGCCTCGGTGTGTGAATACGCAAAAACGATGTCGGACTCCGTAGTTTTCTCTGGACCCCTCCCAAATCTGACCAGTGATGACATGTTTAGCCGCATGTCATCATTTAACCGCTGGCTGTCCAGGTGGTGTCCAACAAACGATGTGGGTTTCGTTAATAATTGGCAAACTTTCTGGGGAAAACCTGGTCTTATGAGGAGAGACGGCATTCATCCCACCTTGGATGGAGCTGCTCTCATTTCTAGGAACCTGGCAATCTTTATTAGTAATTTAAATCCCTGACAACCCAGAGTTGAGACCAGGACTCAGAGTCGCAGTCCTATACGCCTCTCTGAGCTTCTAGTTCAGTTACCCAGTCATAGTTTTCATAGTTTTATACAAACGGTGTCTGTCCCCCGACCACCTAAATTATTTAAATCTAAAATTAAACAAAGAGGAGTTGTGCATAACAACCTCATAAAAATTAAAACCTCTTCTGTGACAGAAAGACAAAACAGGAGAATTAAATGCGGACTGTTAAATATCAGGTCTCTATCGTCTAAAGCAGTGTTAGTAAACGAATTAATATCAGATAATCATATTGATTTACTCAGTCTCACTGAAACCTGGCTGTGTCCAGATGAATATGTTAGTCTAAATGAGTCCACTCCTCCCAGTCATAATAATACCCACATTCCTCGAGGCAGCGGCCGAGGAGGGGGAGTTGCAGCCATTTTTAACTCTGGTCTGTTAATCAGCCCTAAACCTAAACTAGATTATAATTCATTTGAAAGCCTCGTTCTTAGTCTTTTACATCCAACCTGGAAAACCTCGCAGCCACTTTTATTTGTTGTAATATACCGTGCTACTGGCCCGTATTCTGAATTTGTATCTGAATTCTCAGAGTTTTTATCCAGTTTAGTTCTTAAATCAGATAAAGTTATTATTGTAGGCGATTTTAACATTCATGTCGACGTTGATAATGACTCCCTGGCTACTGTGTTTATCTCATTATTAGACTCCATTGGCTTCAGTCAGGGTGTACATGAACCCACTCACTGTTTTAACCATACCCTCGATCTAGTTCTGACGTATGGAATTGAAATTGATAACCTAAAAGTCTTTCCACAGAATCCCTCACTATCGGATCATTATCTGATTACTTTTGATTTCTTTTTACTTGATCACACGCCACTCAGCAACAGTTACTATACTAGATGTTTATCAGATAGTGCTGTCGCAAAATTTAAGGAAAAGATTACTCCGTCATTAAATTCAATACCAAGTCCCTCAGTAACAGAGGTTTCCCGTACCGACTTTGATCATTTTGTCGATAGCACCGTAGGCTCGCTGCAAACAACACTTGACTCTGCAGCTCCTCTTAAAAAGAAGTTAAAAAAGCAAAGAAAGTTCGCTCCTTGGTATAACTCTCAAACCCGTAAATTAAAACAAATATCGCGAAGGTTGGAAAGGAATTGGCGATTAACCAAACTGGAAGAATCTCGTTTAATCTGGACAGACAGTCTCAAAACTTATAAGAGGGGCCTCCGCAATGCCAGAGCAAACTATTACTCAGCATTAATAGAAGACAATAAGAACAACCCCAGGTTTCTTTTCAGCACTGTAGCCAGGCTGACTGAAAGTCAAAGCTCTATTGAGCCTTGTATTCCTTTAGCCCTTAGCAGTAATGATTTTATGAGCTTTTTTAATGACAAAATTCTAACTATTAGAGGCAAAATTCATGACCTCCTGTCCTCAGATAGTACCTATCTAACCTCAAACACAGCTGTAAAACCTAATATATATTTAGATTGCTTCTCCTCAATTTCTCTTCAAGAATTGACTGTAGTGATTTCTTCATCCAAATCATCAACGTGTCTCTTAGACCCCATCCCAACTAGGCTACTTAAGGAGGTCTTTCCTTTAGTTAACACTCATATATTAGATATGATCAATATATCCTTATTAACAGGCTATGTACCACAGTCTTTTAAGGTAGCTGTAATTAAACCTCTCCTAAAAAAGCCCACCCTGGATCCAGAGGTGTTAGCCAACTATAGACCAATATCTAATCTTCCCTTTATGTCAAAGATCCTTGAGAAAGTAGTCGCAGACCAGCTGTGTGATTTTCTCCATGATAATAATTTATTTGAGGAATTTCAGTCAGGATTTAGAGTGCATCATAGCACTGAGACAGCACTAGTTAAAATTACAAATGACCTTCTGATTGCTTCGGACAAAGGATTTGTCTCTGTACTTGTTTTATTAGATCTTAGTGCGGCGTTTGACACAATTGACCATCAAATTCTGCTGCAGAGACTGGATCACTTAATTGGCCTAAAAGGTTCTGCACTAAGCTGGTTTAAATCTTATTTATCTGATTGTTTTCAGTTTGTTCACGTTCATAATGAATCGTCATTATGTACCAAAGTTTGTTTTGGAGTTCCATGAGTTCTGTGCTCGGACCAATCCTGTTTACTCTATATATGCTTCCTTTAGGTAACATCATTAGAAATCACTCTATAAATTTCCATTGTTATGCGGATGATACTCAGTTGTATTTATCGATGAAGCCAGAAGAAAGTAATCAATTAACTAAACTCCATAATTGCCTTAAGGACATAAAAACTTGGATGAGCACCAATTTCCTGATGTTAAATTCAGACAAAACTGAAGTTATTGTTCTTGGCCCCAAACAACTCAGAGACTCTTTATCTGATGACATAGTTTCTCTTGATGGCATTGCTCTGGCCTCTAGCACTACCGTAAGAAACCTCGGAGTAATATTTGATCAAGATTTGTCTTTTAATTCTCATTTAAAACAAACCTCACGGACTGCATTTTTTCATCTGCGTAATATTGCGAAAATTAGGCCTATCCTGACCCGAAAAGATGCAGAAAAATTGGTCCACGCTTTTGTTACCTCTAGGCTGGATTACTGTAACTCTCTGTTATCAGGTAGCTCTAGTAAGTCCTTAAAAACTCTCCAGCTAATTCAGAATGCAGCAGCACGTGTACTAACAGGAACTAAGAAACGAGATCATATTTCTCCTGTTTTAGCTTCACTGCACTGGCTCCCTGTAAAATCCAGAATTGAATTTAAAATCCTACTGTTAACTTATAAAGCTCTAAATGGTCAAGCTCCGTCATATCTTAGAGAGCTCAGAGTGCCTTATTATCCCACCAGAACACTGCGCTCTGAGAACGCAGGGTTACTCGTGGTCCCTAAAGTCTCCAAAAGTAGATCAGGAGCCAGAGCCTTCAGCTATCAGGCTCCTCTCCTGTGGAATCATCTTCCTGTTACGGTCCGGGAGGCAGACACCGTCTTCACATTTAAGACTAGACTTAAGACTTTCCTCTTTGATAAAGCTTATAGTTAGGGCTGGCTCAGGCTTGCCCTGTACCAGCCCCTAGTTAGGCTGACTTAGGCCTAGTCTGCCGGAGGACACCGGGCACCTTCTCTTCTTCTCTCTCTCTCTCTCTCTCTCTCTCTCGTATTCTATTACTGCATCTTGCTAACTCGGCCATTCTGGATGTCACTAACTTGGCTTCTTCTCCGGAGCCTTTGTGCTCCACTGTCTCTCAGATTAATTCATATCGCAGCGGTGCCTGGACAGCGTGACGTGTGTGGTTGTGCTGCTGCCGTGGTCCTGCCAGATGCCTCCTGCTGCTGCTGCCATCATGAGTCATTAGTCATACTTCTACTGTTATTATACACGACTATTGTCACACATGTATACTGCCAGATATTAATACATACTTTCAACATATTGTACCACAGTAGCCAGAACTATAACTATAATATTATTACTTTCAATAATGTTGTTGTAAGCTACTGTCATTACCTGCATCTCTCTCTCTCTCTCTCTCTCTCTCTCTCTCTCTCTGTCTCATTGTGTCATGTGGATTACTGTTAATTTGTTATGCTGATCTGTTCTGTACGACATCTATTGCACGTCTGTCCGTCCTGGAAGAGGGATCCCTCCTCAGTTACTCTTCCTGAGGTTTCTACTGGGTTTTTTTCCCCATTAAAGGGTTTTCTTTGGGGAGTTTTTCCTTATCCGCTGCGAGGGTCATAAGGACAGAGGGATGTCGTATGCTGTAAAGCCCTGTGAGGCAAATTGTGATTTGTGATATCGGGCTGTATAAATAAAATTGATTGAAATTGAATTGATGACTAATGATAACAGCAGCAGGAGGCATCAGGCAGGACCACGGCAGCAGCACAACCACACACGCCACACTATCCAGGCACCGCTGCGATATAAGTTAACCTGCGAGACAGTGGAGCACAAAGGCTCCAGGAAGAAGCCGAGTTAGTTGTAGTAACAGGACTTGAGTGTTAGCAAATGAGAGAGAGAGAGAGAGAGAGAGAGAGAGAGAGAGAGAGGGAGAGAGAGAAGGAGAGAAGGTGCCCGGTGTATTATAGGAGGTCCCCCGGCAGACTAGGCCTGAGTCAGCCTGCTGATATACGCCACTATTCTGTCCTTGCAGAGCATGATGCCCTCTTAGAAAGAGCAAAGCATTTTTCAGTGCCAGTGAGACAACAAGTTACACGTAGTGTACATGAACAAACTGCATCTGTGAGCTCAGCCTGAGACAAACTCTAAAGTTTAGCCATGCCCCCCTTTTGAAAGAGTGCAAGATTGAAAGGCTTTTATCCTTTCAACCAATAGACGTGCTTTGAACACAAGTAAAATTAAAGCTGCAAGCAGTGATGAATGGGACCTCGGGCTCTCGCTGTTGGCCTCCAGCTCACATAGATAGTGCGGATTATTCGTGTGTGTGTGTGTGTGTGTGTGTGTGTGTGTGTGTAGTTGTGTTATCAGGAAGCTCTGTTTATCATGGAGACCAAACTTGTTTTGAAATTTAGTTTACAGACCGGTTTTTTGAAGTTGTGCTTTATAGTGTGTGTGTGTATGTGTGTTTTGTAATGGGAGCCAATAATGACACATGCTGCTCAGGCTTGATTTGTCTGTTTATAAAGCACAATGAATTAGTTATTGTCCAATTATTTGTTTCATTTTTTGCATGTGTGTTTATGTGGGGGTGTGTGTGTGTGTGTGTGTGTTCAGGGAGGGGTGTCGGGGTGTGTGTGTGTGTGTGTGTGTGTGTGTGTGTGTAGTTGTGCTGTCAGGAAGCTCTGTTTATCATGGAGACAAAACATCTTTTGAAATTTTGTTTACAGACCTGTAGTTTGCATTTGGGGCCAAGTCAATGGTCAGGAGGACACATGATATCGTATGACAAAAAGGGCATAAAACATGAAAAAAAAATACAAAACTTAATATCTATGGTTAGTTCTGAAGTTGTTGAAAAGATCTGATGCAGTGAAAGTGGAAAAAAAAATTGTATATTGCAATTTTGTTACACTTTTATGAGAGGGACTGCTCTGGGTCCTTCGGTTAATACAGTAGGAGCCACTCAAAAGTTCCCCTGTTTCCATGACTGAACCTCAGCAGGTCCGCGGCAGGTCCGTGCCAGATCCGTGATTGCTCCATGCAAGCCTGCCGCCTGCTCTGTGGAGTTAATTTAATCCCCCACGATGACGTAGGAAATGCAGACCTGACTTGTAACGCCCCTAGAGTCCTGTGTGAAAACCAGTTGCAATGCTTCATTTGTCCATGGGGAGGAGTGATTATCACCAAAATACTGTAATATCTGCAGATTTGGGAAAGACGGCTTATCAGCTGGTCCATGGCTCCACAGAGCCACTGTTTACCCTAGTAGCATTTTATGACTAGGTCGAATTACAACTACTGTATGCAACCCATATTTTTTTAAATAATATTACCATGTGAAAAGCCAAGAGGACGCTCTCTTTTTATCTTTCAAAACCTACTTGTCCCTGTGTTTCCCGTTAATTAGGCTACTGCATCTCATTTACCGTGCTCTGTGTGACTTTTTTTGCCGTGTTATCATGATTCAAACTGAGGTATTTGGAGAAGATCCAAGAAATAAATACTGCATCTCATTTACCGTGCTCTGTGTGACTTTTTGCCGTGTTATCATGATTCAAACTGAGGTATTTGGAGAAGATCCAAGAAATAAATAACATCGATCCGTACGAGCTACCTGCAGCTGGAGCAGGGACCTAGACGCGTTGCCACCCTGTACCTACATGCAGTTGGTTCACTACTTAGTTTTCTTAGTTTTCGGCATTAGTTACTATACTATGCAGGAATTTAAAAGCCTGAAATCACTGGACAGTCCCACTAAGACATGTCATAATGGTAACTTATGTGTGTTCTGTGCGTAAAAGGCAGCCGTGGACCACACTTTGCCACGATGACACACACACACACTCACTCACTCACTCACAAGGTGAAAACAATACCAGGCGTCGCGGTGTGTCACAGCTGGTAAAAATGTTATTTAATAAGTTCACCAGCAATTTGTCTTTGTATAGAGTGTCCCTGGTACTTTGGATAATCCACAGATCTCACTGTCAAGATTTTTTGTCATAGGGACTTCAGCTGGGTCACTGTTTCTGAAAAGATGTGTTGCTTTTGAATCTGTTACATGTTTCCAATATTGTGAGCATCGCAAAATGAAATGCCTTCCACTGTATTGGAAGGTGGAGGCATCAATATCAGATATCTCAAAATAAATCCAAAATGATCCGCATGGCGAGGTAGCCGTGCATCAGCCAGGATGTGCATCTCCACTGTGTAGCCTCCTGCTCAGATGCAGGCAGCATATATTTCCCTCTCTGCACAGAGATTTATAGTAACCACGTTTTATAGTGAGCAGCATATACATGTCCTCTACAAATCCCAACCAAATTTGGATGAACGAGTCACATGCAATCTGACAGGAAACAAAGGCTGCTCATCGGTCCGTGCGCCGCTGTATGCAGGATGCATGGATTACATGAGAGGAGCGAAAGGATCCACGGTATAATTAACCACAAAACACATAAATAACTTCATATTACTGGCGTGTAACACTCATTAATGCTTAAGCTGAGTCCTCTACGAAATGAGAATGTCCATTTGAAATAATCTTCTCATGTTTAATGTCCGAAAATGAATTAAATTTGTTCAAGGCGTCAAACTGATCTTTGTGCATGATGATCTTAAACACACTTGACTGACTTATATTTTCGTTAGGCTATTATTTTTTTCGTTATTGTATAATTATTTTCAGTAAATCAGGCAAGCTTATTCTATTGGAATTTATATTTATTTTTGTATGACATTTTACACAGCTGCAATACGCAGCCGAGTGGTATTTCTCCAAAATGTAATAAGAAAGACAGTAGAGTTTTTTTTGCCA
Organism: Epinephelus fuscoguttatus; assembly: GCF_011397635.1. Classification (NCBI taxonomy): domain Eukaryota; kingdom Metazoa; phylum Chordata; class Actinopteri; order Perciformes; family Serranidae; genus Epinephelus; species Epinephelus fuscoguttatus. Next base: position 52,326,639 of record NC_064752.1, read on the forward strand.
TTTGCGTGTTTTTATTGACGGTGCAAACACAATTAGGCTACACAATCAATGAAAGCCCAGGCGCGGTGCTGAAATCCCCGCTGCTGCTGACAGCAGACCGGGGGAGAAAAAAGACGCTTCTTTGCTCTGTGCTTTCAGAAAATAACCATCATCCCTGCAGACAGGGGCAAAAGGATCAGTGCGCAGCCTCCGTTTCCTTTCTGATTGCGTCCGTCTCGTTCATTCAAACTTTGCAAACACGGTTGGGATTTGTAGGGGACATATGTATGCTGCTCACTATAAAATGTGTTTCCTATAAATAAATGCATCTCTGTGCAGAGAAGGCTTAAAATCTTGATGCCTGCAGAACCTCGCTCTGGTTAGACAGCGAGCCAGGAGTGCGCAAGACCACCTTTTATTTTTTATTTATTTTTTATTTTACCCATTATCAAACCTGAATTCAACTTATAATGACATGACAGTAAAAATATTGATTGGTTCTCTGTTGATTTTTAAGGCTTTACTGTAGGATACTATATAACCTGCATTGGTACCGCTGCCCACCGCTACGGTGGGCGGAGGAATTAATAAAATAAATTAAAAAAGAATCATTAAATAGGCTACAAACACATTTCTCCCAGTCAGAGCCAACATAAAAATTAGTTCAGTGAATTCCTGCTGTATGTTAGTGTGTTGGTTTTTTATCCATGAAAGCCAGGGACACTTGGCTCCAACACACATTAAAGAACTTCACGTCACGTCACTTCAAAAATTAAATATGTTTATTTTACAATATCAGAATAATTAAAGCAGCTGTGTGGAACTTTTTACCATTAATAAAACTGTCGCTAGTTCGTATCATCCCCCCTTGAAGATCTGCATATTTATTTGAACCCAACAGCGACAAAAAAGCCTTTCTCTATATAGCTATTTAGCGTAGCCTCGCTCAGGTTGGACGCACAGCGGAAGTCAGCAAACCAGAATACGGCACCCAAGGCAGAAGTGATTCTGCTCGCCCGCAGTGGCCTGCAGTGATTAAACCACAGAAGAAGGAGCCGTGTTTACAGTGTTCTCCAAGTAAGCAGTACGCAACGGGCATTGCTGAACACATAACACCTAACAGTTTTACCAGAGATGTATCTATGAGGACTTGGTTGTACTTTTGATGCCAGCACGGCAGCTGGCTGGCAGCCGGCTGGGATTTGGCTGGCATTTGGCTGGCAGCCAGCTGACAGCTGGCTGGGAAAGGGAACTTTTGAGTGGCTCCAACTGTAACTGTAATTTTGTAGAATAAACTCTCATAGTTCCAAAAATAATAACGCATCAAAATCAGTGTTGTTATCAGTTATTTACCTAGTCAAGACTGTAATAACCCCATCCCAAATAATCCACTTTGCACCTCATTTTTGTAAAATATTGGATATTTGATGTTTTTCACATTGAAAAAATCAGGGGTTCTTATGACAAAAAGAGCATAAAAACATAAAAAATTATTTAAAAAAAATTTAAAAAAACTTAATATCTATGGTTAGGTCTGAAATTGCTGAAAAGATCTAATGCAGTGAAAGTGAAAAAAATATTTATATATTGTATTTTTATTACACTTTTATGAGAGGGACCGTTTTTTTTTTAATAATTATAATTTTGTCGAATAAACTCTCATAGCTCCAAAAATAAAAATGCATCAAAATCAATGTTGTTATCAATTATTGACCTAATCAAGACTGTAATAACCTCATCCCAAATAATCCACTTTGCACCTCATTTTTGGATTTTTTGTAAAATATTGCATATTTTGTGTTTTTTACATTGAAAAAATTGGGGTTCTTATGACAAAAAGGGCATAGAAACATATAAAATAATGAAAAATAAGTAAAAACTTAATATCTATGGTTAGGTCTGAAGTTATTAAAAAGATCTGATGCGGTGAAAGTGGAAAAAAAAAATTATATTGGATTTTTATTACACTTTTATGGTTAAAAAGAGTATAGTCATTTTTAAGGTGCCCCAAGGGTTAAGTAAAATGTAGCTGTGATATGTCAGCTATGGAAACAAAATGTCTTCTCCAAAACATCCACATTGAAATGAAATACACTGTCATGATAAAGAAATTATATAATGTTAACAGCAACATGGTGTCTGTCATACTGTTAAGAATTGAAGTGTTCCCCATGTACTGTAAAAACCAAAGGTCTGTGGTGACAGTATTCCTGCTTTGTTGTGTAACACATTGTGATGTAAGTACATGAATATATAAATACATACATTTTAACAGGATAACAAATATTAACATGGACAAAACATGAATTATAAAGGAGAGTAGATCATAAAAGAAAACGATTTTTACAAAGACTAAAGTGGTGATTAAACAAAGGAGCTTGTAATTTTGGAGTGTAACATTTCCTCAAAGATGTGTATACTTTCCTGATGTAACAGCAGGCAGACACTAGTTAATTTCAGTGGAGAAACTGAGCAGGACTACATATATTTGATCGTGTACTGCTGCAGGACAGTTTTAGTTACAGATTTGACTCAGATTCTAAATGAGGCAAAAGAGTTTGATGTGGAAGTCTTGGATTTACATGTTTTTGCTATCAGGCATTTATTTAGGAAAATGTAGGAATTTGGTTATGTTATCCTGTCAGGTGTGTGTGACCACACATACACACACACACACACACACACACACACACACTCACACACAGGCTTGTGTCTGTCAGAGTGAAGCCATTGTTATGCTAATTAATGACACCATGTAGTTGAGTGAGAGGAAGGGGGAGAGCCCAAGCACTTGAAGATGGGTTTCAAATTTCTTGAACTAGTCCTTCCTGCTCCCAAACCATGGATCTGATCGTCAATCTGAAGATATCACTAGAGAGATATATTTGTTCCGAACGCAGACATATATAGCGTAACATAACATAAGTTGTTCAGAGGAATTGTTTAGCAGGGCTTGGTCTGTCATGTGTGCATGTTTGAAGTCGATACGATAAACGGTGTAGGAGGAAATATTTTTTGAGTAAGAGAATTTTTGAAAAATGACATCTTACATTGAAAGGGCAAATAGCTCACTTCCTGTTGGATTTAGGTCAGAGGTGTCAGTGCGTGATTTGTAGGTCTTGATGAGACGGACAAGCCAGTTTTGGTTTTGTCTTTCTACGACATTCGTACGGGTCGCAGCGAGCATTTTAGTGTGTCTAGGTGGTGTGAAAATCGTTGGGAGGTTTTGTAAGACATCACCTGTAAGAGGCCATAAAATCCAAACCATTCGAGTAATGACAAAGTTATACAGAAGATCTGATTAGGAGGAGTTGATCTGTCATGTGTACAAGTTTGAAGCCGATACGATAAACGGTGTAGGAGAAGATGATTTTTGAAGAAAGAGCGATTTTGAGGCGAAATCTTACTTTGAAAGGGCAAATAGCTCACTTGCTGTTGGATTTAGGTCGGGGGTATTTGTAGGTCTCGATGAGATGAACAAGCCAGTTTTGGTTTGATCTTTCTATGTCATTCCTACAAGCCGCAGCGGCCATTTTAGTGTGTCTAGGTGGTGCTAGAGAGCCCATTTTGGCACTTTAGGGATTGATTTTTTCATTGTATAAAATTTTTCACCAGGTCTGACATGCGTGCCAATTTTGGTGAGTTTTTGAGCATCTGTAGGGGGTCAAATTCCAGCTCAAAGAGGCGGCGGGAGAAAGAAAGAAAGAAAGAAAAAGAAAGAAAGAAAGAAAAAAAGAAAGAATAATAAACGCTACAAAAACAATAGGGTCCTCCCTAATAAATGTACCAAAAACAACAGGGACTTCGTCCTTCGGCCGAGGTCAAACTGTCGTTCACTAGCGTGACTCACCTGATCCAAACAATGGTCCAGTGAAACTCCACTAACGAAGTATTGTCTTATGAGGGTGGTGGGTGTACACCTCCACAGAGGTTAAAAACCTGAGTCTTACTCCACTGTTTGTCAGACTAGTGAGGACTAGTCAGACCGATGCGTTGAGAACTGATGAAGCCGCTTGGATAAGAGGCGAAACGTCTTCTAGACAAAATCAAAGTCCAGTTGCCTACGATTTAATTCTTGCCAGAATGGAATTGACCTGGATAAATGAGAATATCCACAGACTTATCACTGTACATTTTGGGATACCCTCAAAACACTGCGAGAGTATGAAAGGTTGGCTCGGAAAGTTGCGGATCACAGGAACCATCTACGGTTCTAAGGTGCAGACAAAGCAGGCTCATACCAACTAGTGTTCAACTACGGTCCATTGTGAAGGGGCACAAGGCCAGCATGATACTAGAGAAAGCTGAAAAACAGCTCTTAAACGAGAGGATCAGGAAGGTCCATCTCACCATAGTAAGGCTGAAGGAGAAAACTGACCACCTTCTCCAAAAACTCAAAACGGACTTACCAGGGGCGTTGTTTGAAAGAGTTGTAGACTTCACCATGAAAGCTCAACTATCCCAACACACAAAGACCAAAGAAAGGCAGATAAAGAAATTCCTACACCTCCAAAACAAGAACCTGAAGAAAATGAAAACAGGCAATGGGTGTCAAACAACGGATCATATTGCACAAGGTGAATTACAAAACAGATGGGTAAAGAACTTGTCAGACCAGGAACTTACTCAACCCGAGAAGGAGGTTTTAGCCAAGGGACTAAACTTTGTTGTAACACCAGAACAAGTTCCTATAGTTGAACTCATCACGGCGACAGAGTCAGCTATAAGGAAAAACAATCTAAACGAGACTGAAGCAGAGCAGCTCAGACTCAAAGTGTCGGCAAGTTTGTCCAGTGCTAAAGCCCCACCGTCGAACCTTACTATTCAAGAAAGAAAAGCTGTGGTGTCTCTTAGCAAAGACAATAACATCACTATCCTTCCAGCTGATAAAGGGCGATGCACGGTGATCATAAATACAACTGACTACCAAGCAAAAGTCTCCACACTACTCAATGATGCCAACGCCTACAAAATCCTGAAGCGAGACCCATCCAGCGGGTATAAAAAGAGGGTGATACAATGTCTACAGGCACTACAAAAAGATGGAACGTTTGACCAGCCTCAGTACGTCAGACTCTACCCACAAGACACCATCCCATGTCTATATGGACTCCCCAAGATCCATAAAGAAGGGGTCCCACTCAGACCCATTGTCAGTAGCATAAACTCAGTGACATACAATATTGCAAAGCATGTAGCTAACATTTTAGCTCCTCTGGTGGGTAAGGACAGAATGTTACCAGACACAACAAATCTCAATACAGAACAAATTTGCCAGTTACTGGAATTGTGCCTTAACACCACATACTTCCAGTTTAACGGTACTTTTTACAGACAGAAGCATGGCTGTGCTATGGGGTCACCAGTATCCCCCATTGTGGCAAACCTGTATATGGAAAGGGTAGAGCAAAAGGCACTGAACTCTTACAAGGGTACATCACCAAGCCACTGGTTCAGATATGTGGATGACACATGGGTGAAGATCAAATCCCAAGAACTAGAGGCTTTTACTGAGCACATCAACTCAGTGGACAAGAACATCAAGTTCACTAGAGAAGATGTTAATGATAACCACCTACCTTTCTTAGACTGTGATGTACACCTGGATGAGAACAGGAGCCTCCACAATGGGGTATATAGGAAACCCACACACACAGACCAATATCTTCTTTTCGACTCACACCACCCTCTGGAGCACAAACTGGGAGTTATCAGAACCTTACAGCACAGGGCTGATAATGTACCAAGCACCACTCAGGCAAAGGTACGGGAGCACAAACATTTGAGGAGAGCGTTGGAAACTTGTGGCTACCCTAGTTGGACGTTTAACAGAACAAAATGATCCAACAAGAACAATAACTCAGAGAGGGCTGAGAAAGGAAACAAGCGCAGGAACATTGTCATACCCTATGTGTCCGGGGTGTCTGAGAAACTCAGGAGAATTTTCAACCAACATCAAATTCCTGTGTGTTTCAAACCAAGTAACACACTCAGGCAAAAACTGGTACACCTCAAAGACAGGGTACCACACACTCAAAAAGCAACTTGGTATATGCTGTCCAATGCAGTGAGGAATGCAAGGACTCATACATTGGTGAAACCAAACAACCATTAAACAAGCGCATGGCTCAACACAGAAGGGCAAACTCCTCAGGTCCAGTTTCTGCTGTTTATTTACATCTAAAGGAGAAGGCTCACTCCTTTGAGGACAGCAATGTGAAAATCTTGGACAGAGAGGACAGATGGTTTGAAAGAGGGGTGAAAGAATCCATCTACGTTAAAACAGAGAAGCCGTCTCTAAACAGGGGAGGTGGCCTGAGACACCACCTATCCTCCATTTACAATGCGGCCCTTGCTGCTGTACCTAAGAGATTGAACAACAAAGACTGCCCGAAACTAACCTCAAGTGGCTCAAAGAAGCACAACGACAGTTGTTCACTGGTAACCACACATCATGCCTAACGACTGTTGCTCACCAGTGGCCCCACTCACTCCTAACGACTGTCGTTCACTAGTATGACTCACCTGATCCAAACAATGGTCCAGTGAAACTCCACTAACGAAGTATTGTCTTATGAGGGTGGTGGGTGTACACCTTCACAGAGGTTAAAAACCTGAGTCTTACTCCACTGTTTGTCAGACTAGTGAGGACTAGTCAGACCGATGCGTTGAGAACTGATGAAGCCGCTTGGATAAGAGGCGAAACGTCTTCTAGACAAACTCAAAGTCCAGTTGCCTACGATTTCTTGCAAAATATGAGCCTTTTCTCCCTAAGCCAGTGACTACAATATCCCAATGAAACAGCGTAGGGTGGATGCAAACTGGAGTCTGTGGCCCCTGTTTGCGGTCTCCATTATCCAATCTGATGCTCCACATACCTGCCTCTGCTGTGCACAAAATTGTCTCTTGGACCTATTGCCTTAATCCAACAGGAAGTCGGCCATTTTGAATTCCATGGTCAATTTTAGCATTTCCCACATGTATGTTGTATTTTAACAAACCAGTCCTAGAGATTTTATCCAAATGACTTCAAACTTTGGTCTGTCCCACTGGAAGATCTTGAAGAAGAAAAGTAATTATCAGCTTGAATTTTCGTCAATCCATGTGACCGTGGCAAGGTGTCAAACTTAGGTATACAGCCACAAAACAGAAAGTACTAACTAAAGCATACCTTTTCCAATCTTCCCCAAACTTCACAGGATTAGTGACAGTCCTGTCCAGACCACATCCATACGCCAATATCAGGCAACGGGAAGTACATCTTTTCAGACAACTATTTTTCATTAACCTAAAATCTACATGATGTGGTCGATATTTGGACAAAGACCCTATCGAAACTGTAGTAATTATTAGGGCCGCCACACCAAGCGGTGCGGGGACCCTATTGAAATGCAAGGTATTCTTATTCTTATCTGAAATAAATTGCCTTTGGGAGGGACTTAACATACTCAAAAACTCATGAAACTTTGCAGACATATCAGAAGTGGTGGAAAATTTGTTATTTTAGGGGTTGCATGCTTGGTTGCAAAAAATTGGCTCAGGAGTGCCCACTACAAAACAAAACAGCCCCTGTAGGTGGTTTAACCCACATGTAGGAAAATTGGATAGCACATGGAACACTCCAAGATGAAAAAAAAGGATCTTGGATGCATGCTCTAAACCCAACAGGAAGTTGGCTATTTGAAGTTACTGTGCAATTTTGGTGCATTTTTGGCCATTTCCAAGGGTCCTAAATTAACGAACGCTTCATTTCATTCGATCGACTTCAAACCTTGGTCTGTCCCACCGAAAGACCTTGATGAAGAAACTTTATCAGAAGCTTGAGTTGTCATCAAACACTGTGACCGTGGCAAGGCGTCAAACTTAGGGGTCTAGAGCATTTCTAGCGGTGCGAGGACCCTATTGAAATGCAAGGATTTATTATTAGGATCCGTGTTTTTTTTTTTCTTCCGCTCATATGATCGTGTTTTTCACTGTCTTAACATATCCCAAAACTCACCAAACTTGGAATATCAGTCCCACCTGGTGAAAAATTTTATAATCTATTGTTGTCCTGAATTTCCACCACTAGGTGGCGCTATTATTAAGGAAAGTGTGTTTTGGCTCATAACTCCCATATACTTTGTCGCACATTCAAAAACCTTATATCCACGCGTTCAGTGAATTGTGCTAAATCTTATGGTATAGGCCACGCCCATTTCCGCCTACCGTTTTTTTCCGCAAATTCGCAAAATGTCGCAAACCTACTTTTTCAAACTCCTCCCAGGCAATTTCACCGATTGGCATGAAACTTTGCACATAGCATCTGTGGACCCTCTCGACAAAAAGGTATTAAAAGAATTTCGATATTCCAAACAATACTCAAGTTATTACATTGCAACTTCCTGCAGATTTCATTCTAAACAGGAAGTGCTGCATATCTCCACATTGGTGTATCCGAATGACATGAAACTCAGTTTACCACTTCCCCATGAGCCCCTGAGGCTCTTTGCAAAATTTCAGGTGATGACCACAAGGTGGCGCTCTTTAAATTGAAGTATTTTATATCTCAACATTGGTTGGGCGGATTAACACGAAACTTGGTATAATTATTGTCAATGCCCTCCTGAGGATATCTGACGAAGGACTTACCGATCCACCACTAGGTGGCGCTCTGGTGGCCGTCTAATTTAATATTTAGCACTGTGCCAACATCATAACACTCATGGAAATAAAATTGATAGGGGTGCTATAGACTGGCCCCTGTAACTCACATACCAAAAATGACCAGCAGGTGGTGCTATTTTCAATGCAAAAGTGTTTTTGGCTAATAACTCCCACATAATATGTCGCACATTGTTAAACCTTCTATTTACGTGTTCTCTGAATTCCGCTGAATTGTCTGGTGTAAGCCATGCCCACATTTTTTGGAGTGAGAACATGAAAACTGATACACATGTGTATGTTGTAAGCATAAGAGTCTCTGGCAACAATTGTCTACTCCAAACAGGAAGTCGGCCATTTTGATTTTGACTTGTCATTTTGGCGTGATTTTCACGTTGTATTTTAACGAACTAGTCCTAGGGATTTCATCCAATGGACTTCAAATTTTTACAGCTCATCCAGAGACCATGCTGATCAAAAGTTATTATAAGCTTTTCTCTATGTTAAGGGGCGTGGCCTCCATGACACCACCATCTTTGATGCATCGCCATGCATATTCAAGCAGCTTTCTCTCCCACATACTTCATCCAATCTGCTTCAAAATTTCTGTACATGATAAGAGCCCCACCCTGAACACCTCCATATGCTCGTAGGCAATCTTGCTCATGCCACCCCCTTGTGGAAACAGGAAATGCCATATTATACGTTGACATTGTCCTATTTGCTCGAAACTTCATGTGTGATGACGGTCCACCACTGAACGCACCTGCCCACATCTGGTTACGCTCATAGCGCCACCTGGTGGATGAACAAAACATAGCGTTTTTCACTCCTGCCAGGTTTTTTCTCCCGTCTTGCTCTGCACCACAACACCCGCATGCCTCAGGCCCCTGCGGTTGCATGGGGGAGTGAGGGCCCGATCACAGCTGCTTGCAGCTTCAATTATTATTATTATTATTATTACTATTCTTTACCGGACTTTGTGTCCCAATTTCGACCCTTTCCCAAATTTCAAAATGCTTCTAACTTTCCACATTCGTCCGGCCACATCCAAAATTCGATATTTTCGGGCGGTTGCACATGGTCGATGCAAAATGCCGAAATAGCACCCCCTAGAAATTTTCAAAAACCCCTCCCCATTGGGGTTAGTTTGTCGTAGGCAAACAAAATTTGGTACACACGTGTATCATACCCAGACGCACAAAAATGTCTATAAACATCATGGTAAAATCCCAACAGGAAGTCGGCCATTTTGTTTTGAATTTTGTTGTTACGGCGATTTCCACAACTTAAATTTGAACGAACTCCTCCTAGGGATTTTGTCTGATCAACTTCAAAGTTGGTACAGATCATCCTGACAACATGCTGATCAAAAGTTATTAAAAGCTTTTCTCTAAGCCAAGGGGCGTGGCCGCTAGGGCATGACAAATTTTGGCGACTTTTCGTTTTCTTGCCATCAAATTTCAAATGGCTCTCCCGCCCACATACTTGATCTCAGCAGCTTCAAACTTGCTGGACGTGATGATGGCTCCACCCTGAATGCCCCAATATGTTAATATTCCACCTTACTCATAGCGTCCCCCGGTGGTAACAGGAAGTGATCAGTTTTACTTTAACATGTACTAATGCCACAAACTTAACCGCATCAACTTCATTCCACTTCTAATGCATGCAGAACAAGTTGGTGAAGCTACCTTATGAATGCTGTGAAGCTACGTCTAATGGTGTCAATGTGGCGGCGTGGCAACTGTCGATCCCTCGCCACTAAATACGTTTGGCATTTTGATGGCTTCAGCGACCTCATCTCCTCATGAAAATTGATACACAGGTCAAGAATGGTGAGCTCTTGCATCTGATAGGGGCGTTGCCCATGGGGGGGGACAAAATGCCTCTATAGCGCCCCCTTGAAATTTTCAAATGCCCCTCCCCATAGGGTTTTTTTTGGAGTTGGAACATGAAAATTGGTACACATGTGTATGTTGTCCAGACGCACATAAAAGTCTCTGGCCTTTCTGTTTGGTCTACTACAAACAGGAAGTCGGCCATTTTGAGTTTGACTTGTCATTTTGGCGTGATTTCCACGTTGTATTTTAATGAACTAGTCCTAGGGACTTCATCCAATCGACTTCAAATTTTTTACAGATCATCCAGAGACCATGCTGATCAAAAGTTAGTAAAAGCTTTTCTCTATGTCAAGGGGCATGGCCTCCATGGCACCACCATATTTGATGCATCGCCATGCATACTGAAACAGCTCTCTCTCCCACATACTTCATCCAAACTGCTTCAAAATTTCTGTACATGATAAGAGCCCCGCCCTCAACGCCTCCATGTGCTGGTAGGCAATCTTGCTCATGCCGCCCCCTTGTGGAAACAGGAAGTGCCCTATTATACATTGACATTGTCTGATATGCTCGAAACTTCACGTGTGATGACGGTCCATCCCTGACCGCACCTGCCCACATGTGATTACGCTCGTAGCGCCACCTGGTGGATGAACGAAACATTGCATTTTTCGCTCCTGCCAGGTTTTTTCTCCCTTCTCGCTCTGTGCCACAGCCCCTGCATGCCTCAGGCCCCCGCGGTTGCATGGGGGAGCGAGGGCCTGATCACAGCTGCTTGCAGCTTTAATTATTATTATTATTCTTCAGATTTTGTGTGCAAATGCTGCTCAAAAGATACAATTGCTAATAGCCAAGATGGGTGCACTATAATTAAGGTCAAGGCAAATTTGGTTTTGAAAGGCCACCACCCTCGCACCTTATATCAGATTGACATGAAACTCCATACATGGTCAGGTGAAGGGTTTCTACAAAAGCAATCAATATCCGAATGATCCGCCCACTAGAATGTCCATCATATTGAATTTCTTGAAAAACATCTTTTTTACATCTGCCTCCAAGGCGTAGGTCTGATTTGTACTAAACATTCTGTGAATCATCATGGGATGATTAAAAAAATATCCAATACTTTTTTATATATCATTGTATTTTGGTGATATTGACCAATGAAGGGGTCGTGGTTCAGCACATAAATTAATTTTACTCCTTCACCGCTGAGTCAATTGTCACAAACCTTATAGTAAATGTCTACAAATGTATCTGAATCATACGCTGAAAGTTTGATTTAAATCAACCAATACGGGGCACTACACAAGCAAAAACTTGATATCTGCCAGAGATGTTTGTATGAAACTTGGTTTGCATCATTTGGGGTCATGTCTCAGTTGATGCACAAAATTTTGAAATGATTGCTCAAAGGGGGTGTGGCTTATTACATTAAATCTAAATTTTAAGACATTTCACATTCTACACTTGCTAATGCTAATAAAACACTAATGTGTCCTGCAGAGCTGAGAACTTTTTTCAGCACATCCACTGAATTGTTACAAACTTTGCTGCGCTGCAACCTATAGTTGATTCAGTAGTCCATCACTCTATATTTTTAAAAAATATCCAAAATTAACCCTATGGGCCCTAGGCGTTTTGGGGGTATTTTTCTTGCCTTTACATTTAAGCTCATATCACAGTCATTATAAAGGCTACATATACATGCTATATCTTGTTTGTTTGTTTGTTTTTTTCAGGACAATGTGGGCTATCCAGATTTGCCATCATTTCATGTCCTCCTATGTGCCTGTATTTTATATTAATTTTTATATCAATGAAAAAAACCAAATCTGTGTAACTAAATTCGTATATATTTTTTATTTTGTTGACAATTAATCTGGATTCATAGCATGATGAGATGACAGCACAATGATGTGTGTGGTATATCTGGAAAGCTCTGCTCCTGCACTTTCATGTGCTATGTGTGGCATTTCTGTGCGTCCCTGCATTCACAAGTAATCCATCCAAGAGTAATTTGTGTGCAGAGCTGTATGAAAGCTTTGTTATACATCATTTTAGTGTAACTTTATCATTGTTTTTCGCTGTGAAAACATTGGATTACCGACAAGTGCTTGGCCTTGTCGGAAAGCTACAATTCCGCTGTTTCACGTGATATGCGTGGCTTCTCTATGATGCACGGTCATGGAGAAAATCAATAGAGAAGAACAGGTGTGAATTTGGACGCACTATGCGTCGTTCGGGCCCATAGGGTTAATTAACATCTATATCTCCAAAAGTCTTCACCTAAATGCAATCACCATTGCCACAAACATTTTTTGGATACTAGAGGTCACATGTTTTAAATGGTGTTCAGATCGATTTTTCTAGTTAGCTTACAGTGATATTCATTATCTTGTTGCGTGTACCTTGCAAGTGATTCCGTCAGAGGTACCAGGAACATATCCTGATAGTTTTATTAACATTGACCACTAGGGGGCACCACAAATGCAATAGGTGGGCATGCAATGACACAAATCAGACTAGTAATCAGAAACTGATTGTCCAATCATTTCAAAACTTGCAGGGTATGTTGAATAATAAATATGAACCATGTGTGTTAAATTATTTTGAAATTGGTCAATAGGAAGCACCACAAGTTCCAAACAAGTGAAATGGCATTTCGCAAAATTTTGCTATAAATCAATGAACAACAAACTCGGTTGACGCTGCCCTGTAAAAGATAACACCTAAACTGTCTGAACAGAAAAGGTGACATAACATTTGCCAGGGCAAATAAAACATGAGCCTGCAGATTTATCTGGCGCCTGTGCTGTTGTTTTTTTTGGTGTTTGTTTTGTTTTGTTTTGTTTTTTCGTTTGTTTGTTTTCATTGGAAAAAAATGTTGAATGTCCTTAAAATCAAAAGTAAAATTGTATGATTGATTTGGAGATTTATGACACTCCAACAATATAGTCACATTATTATAGTATTAACTAGGGGAGGGAATCTCTAGGCACCTCACAATTCAATTCAATTCAGTTCCGATTCCAAGGGCAATGATTTCGATTATAAAATGATTCTCGATACTAAAACGAGTCAATAAGAAAATTAACATTAGATATTGAATAACATTATTGTAATAAAGCTGGGAATACGTATCCAGTGCATACAAACTGTATTACTTACTGTGGTTGAGATGGCTACACTCCACCAGTCTCCTCCGGTCAATCCTCTTCATCCACAAATCTCAACGGGACTCCCCTGTCCCTTGTCGACCTCCTCGACATTTCTCCTCCACTAATTACAAAACTATAACTGACTATAACTATCTATGAACTATAAAAACACAAACTTTTGCAAAAAAGATGAACAATGGCAAAACTACAAACTATGGTGAAAACATGATGAAAACACTGCAAAAAACACTCAAAAACATCAAAACTCAAAAGCTCTCAAAAAAACACAAATACTATTATTTACCACACTAAATATTAACTACAAAGAAAACGCCACCCAAACTCCACTAAAACTTACCAAAGCTCCCCTAAAACACAGCTAAATCACTCCAACTTGCACTCTACTCGTCAGCTGTCACTCTGCTCCTGCTGTGCTCACTTCCCTCCCCTCCTCCACAGGTAATGACATCACTGGAAAGCTCTGCTTCTCAGCTTTCCGAATCCATTGGAATTACGTCGATAGCACGAATGGTTGAGGAGTTACGGTAATTTGAAAAATAAAAATAAATATAAAAATAAAATTTAAATCGATTATGAGTTTTCCACATCGATGCTCGCATCGTTCAAGACAGAATCTCGATGCATCTAAAAATCGATTTTTCCTCCCACCCCTAGTATTAGCTGATTCTGGTCCCAGCAAAGCAGTCTTTCAATTCAGAGCCAGCAATGAGCCAACACAATCAACACTGCCTGCCAAATATCATATTCCTTTTTTCCACTACTTTGGCTTTGATGCAGCTGCGTGTCTCTGTCTGCATTCACCACTCTGTAGTTTTGCTCGATCTCCTGCCCAAAGCACTACTGAGTGGTTTCATGTCATGAGTGATAGCCTATCAACACTGAAGACTGCCATGCCTCTGATAAGCAAAGACCAATGCAGACTGAAGCCGTTCCATTGAGCGGAGCTGTGTTTCAAATGTAAGACACAAGAAATTACTGAAACTGTAATAAACATCATAATCTAATACAATGCATTTTCAAAAACACCCAGCATTTCATTGCTGTCTGCCATCAGTAATAGCAATTACCAGACGTAACTGAAGTTGTCTGAGTACAACAACAGCTAGGAGAGAAGAAGCGAGTGAAACAGCACCTGCATGCAGTGAGAGATATAATCAGATGATCGTAATTTATAAAAATGCAGCACAGTGACAATACAGACATTTCATTCACCGAATATGTAGAACACAAACCTGCCGATGCACATTAAGCCTGCGATGGATCGTTCATATGAGTCAGCCATCCCATCACTCTGTTTATCACTGAGTACAGACTTTAGTCTGTTGTGCAGTTCATACCCTACACTGATAAATTCTGTGGGAAACTGTAAAGTGTTAAGATGCTCTTTACAGTGTGTTAAGAACATGCGAATGTGTGTGTTGCTTTACCAGAAAGGCACAGAGCATATAGAAACTCATGAAGTAGATTATGGCAAAGTTGGATCCACAGGTGTACTCTTCCCCAGGCAGGTAGTCCGACTTGGGGTCACACTTCCTCCCGTACATACATGCTAGCATCACTTCATGCCATGCCTCCCCTGTGGCACATCTGCACAACAGAGATAACAAAATATGTCCAATCACACTTTTAGTCTGATACACTGAAAGCCAGTTTGCAACCTTACTCATTACTTAGTCTTGCTTTCTTGTTAAAGGTTCAGTGTGTAGGATTTAGGGGCTATGTTGGCAGAAATTAAATATAACTTATAAGTATGTTTTCTTTGGTGTATAACCTGAAATCCTATCTGGAAGAAGGACTGGCAGACAGTGAACTGACCCCAGTTCATCTACCAGCCTCTGAGGGATAAGAAAGTGACCATTGCTACACACGCACACTTGAAGGCACACACGCACACCTATCCCTGTGGTAAAATCACAAATTGTCCTGTGAGCAGCTCCTTGGGAGAGCTGGCTATTAGCCTCCACACACACTTCTAAGCACGGCTACCTTGTTAGAGCATACAATGTGTTCAGCCCCGCTGGATGCTATATCTTGTGCATACTTTAAAGGAGCACATGGAGCTTTGTCACCACTGTCTTGCTCAAATCTTCCGCCTTAGTCTTATCAGTACCTGGGGTGATGTGTTTGGGTCTGCCATTTTAGGTCTGTGGTTGCTTGACCCTTGCAAGGTCATGTCTGCCATTTTGCCTCTCTTTCTCTCACCCCTCCCTTCACACACACACTCTCTCTATCACACTCACACACATGCACAGATAGACTAACATGGTTTAATTTACTGCTTCTAGTTAGTTGTTCATTAGTCCAGTGTGTTTATTAATTCAAGTGCGTGATTGGTTGTGCAATTATTGCCTTTATAAACATTTATGGCTTCACTAGAGTTGTCCTCTGTGTTTTTTTGTACACTGTTTGTTTTACAAGGACCTAGTCTTAACTTTAAGGGGAAATCTAAGAAAACGTCACAATTCTAAGAACTGTCTTTGAATTTCATCACTAGGAGCAACTCTTAGCACTAGGAAGCCCCTGATCCTTTTAGCTTAAAAGTTGCACTGTCTACAATTGAAATGTGGGGACTTTCTTCTTTTGTTCCCTCTCTCCTTGTCACAGCCTGCATTCTGCTCCCCTGCTCTCCCTGCGTTTTTTCCACTCTACCTGCCAGCCACACCCCCCTTATCAAGACAACTCCACTAACCTGTGCACACAGCTGCTTCTCATCAGCACTTCCTGCATGTAAGCAGCTGCTGCCTTTCCCTCAGTGTCAGACTGACTTC
The DNA here is from genome assembly GCF_011397635.1 of Epinephelus fuscoguttatus. Taxonomy (NCBI): domain Eukaryota; kingdom Metazoa; phylum Chordata; class Actinopteri; order Perciformes; family Serranidae; genus Epinephelus; species Epinephelus fuscoguttatus. The sequence continues at coordinate 52,343,055 of NC_064752.1, forward strand.
ATGCGAGACTATTCCAGCATTCACTTTTGGCTTGATTCCCCGGTGCCGAGCCTGCTTGTTCCTGACCTGCTTCAATCGTCTCTGCCCTGGTAATTACCTCAGAGTCCTGCCTGCCCCCTTCGTGGTTCGGCTCTGTGGCTGCATGGTGCAACACCAGTCATGCATCCCTCAGTTCTCCTGGTTCTGTTAGCTATGTCTGACTTCACCCCACTACCAGCCTCATGAGAGACCCCCCCCTGCACTAACGATACAGTCCACAACTCTCAGACCGCTTTCAAGTATTGTCTGCCTGCTCTTGCCACATTCACACTCACCGCTGGAACTACAATCAAGCTAAACTCAAATACCCCTGAACTTTTGCATATCTGTGTAAGCAATAAAAGTCATTACCAACTGTCTGCCTGCCTCAGTGTGCTGCATTTGGGTACAATCACACCCTGTGGCACTCCTACTCTAATTATATATATTGTTCCGCAATCACAAATAACTACTCTTTTTTTGATCCAACAAAAACATGGACTCTTCTGTATGAGAGGCCACTGTGCCAGCACTTGCTAATGCACAAACACCCAGATAGACATGTGTTTAAGGCTATGTGGAATACAGAACCAGTACTGAACCACCAAACAGGCACTGCTCAAACTGTCCAGCTGTTATGTTACAGAGTAGTTTTATGGATTTCTGTATTCTAGAGAAAACAGACTACCAACCTGAATAACAGCAGCACAGCCTGTGGGAATGTCTGGAAGTTGTTGTTCCTGTTGATGTATGTGCCATCAACCAATGCAATTTTACCAAATATCTGAAGACAAAAGACAGTTATGTTAGCTAAAGTGACGTCTTGGCTCCCTTGCGATCAATTACAATCATGGAATGTGCAAACTTCAAGGGTATTTTGTGCTTATATCATGGCCTTTCGTAACAAAATGTCATATTTAATAAAAATGAATAAAATCCGCTTTTAATTTACATTTACAACTAATTTTGATCTCACCTTTTTGTTCATTAAGAACCTAAAATATATCATTAATTTGAGATATAGTTTTTGGGTGTCAGAATTTCAGTAGTTTGCATTGCTAACATCCAGCTAAACAGGACATGGTTCATAAGTGAAACTGCAACCTCATGCCTATGACCACATCTGTGCTGATATTCAGTACAACAGTACAGCCTCTCATGTGATATTGCTTAAAAAATGGTGTGTGTGCATGTGTGTGTGTGTGTGTGCGTGCATGTGTACCTGCATTCCAACCACAGCATATATAAAGAACAGCATGAGAATGAGCAGGGCCACATAGGGAAGAGCCTGCAACACAAAGACCAAAGACACTGTCACACAGACACAATAATTCTGCAGCACAGGCTGAATGATGCTGAAAGATGACACTGACCTGAAGGGATTTGATGAAGGTCCACAGAAGATTCCGTATTCCCTCGGAACGATTCAGAAGTTTCACCAGACGCATGACACGAAACAATCTGAAGAATGTGACCGATACGCTCATGTTCTCAGAAGACTTTGCAGATAGAGACAGAGCAGAAATTAAGCATCGCATAGTGCCAGCTCCTAAACTCTACAAAACTTGAATTAAAAACAAATGAATGCAACTCACTGCAATTGCTTGCATTGGATCCACTTCCTGTAGATACAAATACATATTTTCTACTGGCTTCAACAAACACACTTTTTGGTACATAGATCCAAGGTTTTAAACTATTGCTAACGTTGCAAATTTTGTGACTGCCAACACAATCACATCTGATCATTTCAGAAAGGATAAAGCAGCTTGTTCAAAGAAAAAAAGATATTCAACATGCTACTATTATTATTATTATTATTATTATTATTATTATTGTTGCTAAAATTAAGTAGATCAAGTGTCCAGTCAGTGAGAGGATAATACCAGTAAAATCCATGCAAAATTATGCCAAACTAAGGACAAGACTGTTGTATGAATTTGCTAATATATGGGCCTAAAAATGACTGTTATTATTACCACAACAAATCAGCCAGTCAAAATCATTCACAGTTGATATAAAAGATATTTCCAAAGGAAGACATTTAGTGCCTTTTATCAGTCAAGCAGGTATACCAGAGTAGAGTTATCCCAGAGTAAAGGTAAGATTTATTCTACAATATCATCTACAATAAAAACCACCTCGGAATCCCTCTCATAATCCTGGAACATAAGTGAAAAGGAAGGTCAAAATTCCTTAAACAATTCTGAAATTCATTTGATTAAATTTAATTAATTATTAGTTTTACTTAACAGTCTGTTAAACCAACAAAAAATAAAGACTTTCAATGTTGTTATCAATGTTTTCATTCAAATGAAGTTGTCAGTAGACAACCTGTATCCTGTATTAGTTTACAGTCCATTGTGTCACCATTCGCCATAAGACTAAGCATTACGAAACAGAAAGCTGAAATTTTTTTCAAGGTAAGGAACATCCCAGCAAAATATCAGATCTCAGCAGCTTCTGTACAAACATATAGATAACACCGCAGGGCCCCATTTCCTTATAATGATTGATCTTTAGAGTTAAGAGTGTTTTCTCAGAACACTCTTTTAATGTCAGCTGTGTGGAGATGAATTAACTTTTTAAGTAACTTTGCATACTGAACTGTCTCTAAGTCATGCTAAAAACACACCCATCACAAAGTGTGGTTTGAAGGACAAAATTGTTCAGTATGAAATTGTTGGCTATATTATGATGCATTTTCCAGCTGATCTTAAAGGGTTCCTTACGAGTTTATTTTGCTTAAGAAGAAGGAGATTTTTCTTAACATGTATAGGAACACTTCAACTGTTGGACGTGCTGACGTATTGCGGTAAGCGAGTTGTGTCATTTCCGGTGTTTCTGTGACAGCGTCTCTGTACTGCTCTGGTGAATTCCACTTGCCTGCTTTCTCACCTCAGTTGCTTTAACGCTGCTTTTACGTCTACTTCAAGTCATAACCCACACTGGTTCTGTTTAAGCACTTATAGCTCTCCTCCTTTCTACGACTTTCTCGCTAATCTCTTAGCTGTTGTTTGCACGCTCTTAGCCTTGTTAGCTACATTACCTTAGCCATGGCTTCTCCTTCTCCTGCTCTTTCTTGCCCGGTGTGTCAAATGTTCAGTTATGCCTCTGCCTCCTTTAGCGACAGTGGTAATTGTAACAAGTGTAGCTTATTTGCTGCGTTGGAGGCGAGGCTTAGTGAATTAGAAGCGCGGCTCCGCACCATGGAAAACCATTCAGCAGCTGCGGTAGTTAGCCAGTCCCCTGTAGCCGGTGCGGAGCCACATAGCATAGCCTTAGCCTCTGCTAACTGTCCTCCGGTAACTCCCGTTCAGCCGGGAGGTTGGGTCACGGTCCGCCAGAAGCACAGCTCCAAGCCGAAGCCCACGGCTCACCACCAGCCTGTTCACGTTTCCAACCGCTTTTCCCCACTCAGCGACACACCCGCTGAGGATAAAACTCTGGTTATTGGCAGCTCTATTCTGAGAAACGTGAAGTTTCACCAGCGGCCATAGTCAAATGTATCCCTGGGGCCAGAGCGGGCGACATTGAATCAAATTTAAAGCTGCTGGCTAAAGCTAAACGTAGATTCAGTAAGATTGTTATTCACGTCGGCGGCAATGACACCTGGTTACGCCAATCGGAGGTCACTAAAATTAATATTGCCTCGGTGTGTGAATACGCAAAAACGATGCCGGACTCCGTAGTTTTCTCTGGACCCCTCCCAAATCTGACCAGTGATGACATGTTTAGCCGCATGTCATCATTTAACCGCTGGCTGTCCAGGTGGTGTCCAGCAAACGATGTGGGTTTTAATAATTGGCAAACTTTCTGGGGAAAACCTGGTCTTATTAGGAGAGACGGCATTCATCCCACTTTGGATGGAGCTGCTCTCATTTCTAAGAACCTGGCAAATTTTATTAGTAATTTAAACCCCTGACAACCCAGAGTTGAGACCAGGACAGAGAGTTGCAGTCCTAAACGCCTCTCTGAGCTTCTGGTTCAGTTACCCAGCCATAGTTTTAATAGTTTTATACAAACGGTGTCTGTCCCCCGACCACCTAAATTATCTAAATCTAAAATTAAACAAAGAGGAGTTGTGCATAACAACCTCATAAAAATTAAAACCTCTTCTGTGACAGAAAGACAAAACAGGAGAATTAAATGCGGACTGTTAAATATCAGGTCTCTATCGACTAAAGCAGTGTTAGTAAATGAATTAATATCAGATAATCATATTGATTTACTCAGTCTCACTGAAACCTGGCTGTGTCAAGATGAATATGTCAGTCTAAATGAGTCCACTCCTCCCAGTCATAATAATACCCACATTCCTCGAGGCAGCGGCCAAGGAGGGGGAGTTGCAGCCATTTTTAACTCTAGCCTGTTAATCAGTCCTGAACTTAAACTAGATTATAATTCATTTGAAAGAAGTTAAAAAAGCAAAGAAAGTTCGCTCCTTGGTATAACTGTCAAACCCGTGAGTTAAAACAAATATCGCGAAAATTTGAAAGGAATTGGCGATTAACCAAACTGGAAGAATCTCGTTTAATCTGGACAGACAGTCTCAAAACTTATAAGAGGGGCCTCCGCAATGCCAGAGCAAACTATTACTCAGCTCTAATAGAAGACAATAAGAACAACCCCAGGTTTCTTTTCAGCACTGTAGCCAGGCTGACTGAAAGTCAAAGCTCTATTGAGCCTTGTATTCCCTTAGCCCTTAGCAGTAATGATTTTATGAGCTTTTTTAATGACAAAATTCTAACTATTAGAGGCAAAATTCATGACCTCCTGCCCTCAGATAGTACCTATCTAACCTCAAACACAGCTGTAAAATCTAATATATATTTAGATTGCTTCTCCCCAATTTGTCTTCAAGAATTGACTGCAGTGATTTCTTCATCCAAATCATCAACGTGTCTCTTAGACCCCATCCCAACTAGGCTACTTAAGGAGGTCTTTCCTTTAGTTAACACTCATATATTAGATATGATCAATATATCCTTATTAACAGGCTATGTACCACAGTCTTTTAAGGTAACTGTAATTAAACCTCTACTAAAAACGCCCACCCTGGATCCAGAGGTGTTAGCCAATTATAGACCAATATCTAATCTTCCCTTTATGTCAAAGATCCTTGAGAAAGTAGTCGCAGACCAGCTGTGTGATTTTCTCCAGGATAATAATTTATTTGAGGAATTTCAGTCAGGATTTAGAGTGCATCATAGCACTGAGACAGCTCTAGTTAAAATTACAAATGACCTTCTGATTGCTTCAGACAAAGGACTCGTCTCTGTACTTGTTTTATTAGATCTTAGTGCGGCGTTTGACACAATTGACCATCAAATTCTACTGCAGAGACTGGATCACTTAATTGGCTTAAAAGGTTCAGCACTAAGCTGGTTTAAATCTTATTTATCTGATCGTTTTCAATTTGTTGACGTGAACCATCCTTACGTACTAAAGTTTGTTTTGGAGTTCCGCAAGGTTCTGTGCTCGGACCAATCCTGTTTACTCTATATATGCTTCCTTTAGGTAACATCATTAGAAATCACTCTATAAATTTCCATTGTTATGCGGATGATACTCAGTTGTATTTATCAATGAAGCCAGAAGAAAGCAATCAATTAACTAAACTCCATAATTGCCTTAAAGACATAAAAACTTGGATGAGCACCAATTTCCTGATGTTAAATTCAGACAAAACTGAAGTTATTGTTCTTGGCCCCAAACAACTCAGAGACTCTTTATCTGATGACATAGTTTCTCTTGATGGCATTGCTCTGGCCTCTGCCACTACCGTAAGAAACCTCGGAGTAATATTTGATCAGGATTTGTCTTTTAATTCTCATTTAAAACAAACCTCATGGACTGCATTTTTTCATCTGCGTAATATTGCGAAAATTAGGCCTATCCTGACCCGAAAAGATGCAGAACAATTGGTCCACGCTTTTGTTACCTCAAGGCTGGATTACTGTAACTCTCTATTATCAGGTAGCTCTAGTAAGTCCTTAAAAACTCTCCAGCTAATTCAGAATGCAGCAGCACGTGTACTAACAGGAACTAAGAAACGCGATCATATCTCTCCTGTTTTAGCTTCTCTGCACTGGCTCCCTGTAAAATCCAGAATTGAATTTAAAATCCTACTGTTAACTTATAAAGCTCTAAATGGTCAAGCTCCATCATATCTTAGAGAGCTCATAGTGCCATATTATCCCACCAGAACACTGCGCTCTGAGAACGCAGGGTTACTCGTGGTCCCTAAAGTCTCCAAAAGTAGATCAGGAGCCAGAGCCTTTAGCTATCAGGCTCCTCTCCTGTGGAATCATCTTCCTGTTACGGTCCGGGAGGCAGACACCGTCTCCACATTTAAGACTAGACTTAAGACTTTCCTCTTTGATAAAGCTTATAGTTAGGGCTGGCTCAGGCTTGCCCTGTACCAGCCCTTAGTTAGGCTGACTTAGGCCTAGTCTGCCGGAGGACCCCTCTATAATACACCGGGCCCCTTCTTTCCTTCTCTCTCTCTCTCTCTCTCTCTCTTATCCTATAACTGAATCTATATAACACGGCCATTCTGGATGTCACTAACTCGGCTTCTTCTCCGGAGCCTTTGTGCTCCACTGTCTCCCAGATTAACTCATACCGCAGCGGTGCCTGGACAGCGTGACGTGTGTGGTTGTGCTGCTGCCGTGGTCCTGCCAGATGCCTCCTGCTGCTGCTGCCATCATTAGTCATTAGTCATACTTCTTCTGTTATTATACACATATGATTATTGTCACACATGTATACTGCCAGGTATTAATACATACTTTCAACATATTGTACCACAGTAGCCAGAACTATAACTATAATATTATTACTTTCATTAATGTTGTTGTAAGCTACTGTCATTACCTGCATCTCTCTCTCTCTCTCTCTCTCTCTCTCTCTCTCTCTCTCTCTCTGTCTGTCTCATTGTGTCATATGGATTACTGTTAATTTATTATGCTGATCTGTTCTGTACGACATCTATTGCACGTCTGTCCGTCCTGGAAGAGGGATCCCTCCTCAGTTGCTCTTCCTTAGGTTTCTACCGTTTTTTTTTTCCCCCGTTAAAGGGTTTTTTTGGGGAGTTTTTCCTTATCCGCTGTGAGGGTCTTAAGGACAGAGGGATGTCGTATGCTGTAAAGCACTGTGAGGCAAATTGTGATTTGTGATATTGGGCTTTATAAATAAAATTGATTGAAAATTGATTGATCCTTCAGTCTATCACAAACATTCAAACTCAACATATCTGGAGGTACATAGTTTTAACAAGCAGGAGGGGGACAGTCATTTGAACAGTAACTAAAACTTTCACATAAATGTCATGGAGAAATGTATGTGTATATCTTCATTGGATTGATAAGTGGTGTTAAGTTACTGTGCCTAAAACATACGTCACTTCTGCCTCCAAAGTGGTTGTTTGGAAAAAGAGCTGAATGCTGTCTGGCAGTGGACCTGAAGGCTTTGCCAAAGTGAACAATTTTGTGGTGGACATCAAACCAGCAGCAGCAAACAACTTGATGGGCATATTTTGGATTGCACATTCACACCTGTGCCTTTAATATTTCAATGTTAGAATCCATTGATTTACAACCCTTTACAACCCAAGGTTGAATTATTTGGGACCAATTTCACACCCCACTTCATATTACTAGCTGGATTGTTTCAGCCAATCATGATATTTGTCCTTCTCTACTGAGCCTGCATTGCTTGCTCGCTGTTTTTGGTTTCCTTTTTACCTCAGTGTAGCATTCAAACCTAAAGCTGGATAAACACATTTTTCTTCAAGGTTAAAAATGCAGATCACAGCCACAAAAGACATATTAACCCTCCAAGTAGAGTTTACGCTACCTATTGAACATGCAAACAAATATGGTCATTATTGTGGGATATTAAATACCAGTCAAATAAAACTTATAAACTGAAAAAAGAAAGACACACTCATTCATTCTGGCCTACATCAAATGTAATCACTCCTCTCTTTTGAAGGATCCGTTGGGACCCTGTTCAGTAACCATGGGGTCTGTGCAGGCATCCATTTGCACATACACACTCCAATATGAAGCACATACAGCCGGGCACACACCACTCACCCTCTTCCACACGCTCTTCTGCCCAAGTATAGTGCTATAACTTAAGCTATATAATTACCATCTGTGTCTTGTTTGCTTATTATATTTGAAATGCTTGATTCTGTAATACTTGTTATTATGTAGTCAATTCTTGTTTGCCCCTGTTGTTGTTACAGTATGATTTGAGCTCAGCCTTTGCCCATTAAACATATCATATGCTTGAGAAGGTTCATAAGATGGATTTTACATCCATCTAAACCCTATCATGCTTTCGGGAAAGGGGGCCCTGGCTTTTATAACACTTTTGTCAGTTTAATCCTTGTTCAGACAAATCTCATGCAACATGCGAATGCCATGCAAAACTTTGTCAAGTGAATAGTTACAGCGCAACCATGGAGACAGTAAAGTCCTCCCGAGGAGGCCAGTGCTGCCTGTGGGAGGGGAACATAAATTCAAGCAGTGATGTCAGAGAGGAAAGAAAGAGAGCTTCCACTTGTGGAGGTGTGTCTGCAGAAAGGAAAAACATTCAAAGTCACCATTCATAAAACAAAGGATGAACACATAAACTGCATATATTCTCAAGCTGTGTGCATACTGAAGATTGTAAAATCACATTTGTTACACGAGCAAGCCCATGTCCCCTGTCAGTTCAAGTTTTTGAGATTCTATTACAGCAGAAATACATCGGGCACAGAAGGGGCGTATCACGTAGGCAGAGCAGAGCGGGGTTTTCTACCTGCTACACAGACTCCATCTCTGCAGCGTATGGTTGCTGCCAGCTTCACTGCATGTGTACTTAGTTTTGCCAAGTGATAATGCAGTTGGTTGTAGAGGGTTTGAGAGCGTACAGACTGTATTAATGGGTATTGGATGAATTAACAGAATCATTTTAACAACAGTATGCATCGATTTGATTTATTTATTTTAATGTGAAATGTAAAAACACAGAGTTGCTCTGCTGCTTTACATTGCCTCTGTGTTTGGATGCCATTAAGCCTTTAGTTAAACACAAATTAGACAAAAGCTTTTGTTATTGTTCCTGGGGAGTATATTCCTGACATGAAGTAGTACATGTGGTCTCTGAGTGTTTGTGTCCAGCAAAACCTTGAAAATTTAGGTGTAATCCTTGATCCATCCTTGTCACTTGATAACCATGTCAGCCAGCTTATGCGTTAATTTCTTTTCAATGAAGGAACACTGCTAAATTAAGATCTGTGGTAACCAAGGTTAAGATGTGGATGATTGTTCCTGCTTTTATATCTTCTCATTTAGAGTATTGTAATGCTATTTTCATCTGTTTAAATCAAACTTTAAATCATCTACAAACTGTCCAAAATGCAGCTGCTAGGCTATTAACAAGAAACATATCATGTCAGTTTTATCTACTCGTCACTGGCTTCCCATTAAATTCTGCTCCCATTTTGAAATACTAGTGCTGACTTTTAGAGCATTGCATGGTCAAACACCCCAGTACATTGCTGACCTCCTCCTCCCCTGTCCCTTGTACCCGCTATAAAACCCGAGGTGACTGGACTTTTCAAACTTATGGAATACTTTCTCCTTACAGCTGTGATCCCTAGATTCCAGTGATAACTTCATGAAGCAGCTGAAAACATTTTTATTCAGGCAGGCTTTTTGTTAGAATACATAATCTGCATTATTTATTAGCTTTTATATGTTTTAATTCTTGTTTGTATATGTGTGTCTCTGCCCACATTTGGTTTGTTGGTGCTGTGATTTAACTTGTCAGCTCTGTGCTGTTTGTCACCCCAGTTTTATTTCTATTTTTATATCTATTTTATTGTATATTTTTTATTTAATGTAAAGTGCTTTGTGATTTTTTTTTTATCTGTGAAAGGTGGAAGACAAAAGAAATATACTTACTTACTATTAGAGGATTTTTTTGTCCCAATCTTCAACATTGTTAAATGTGATCTATGTACAAATTATATATCATCAAATATTTCTATACATATCCTTTTACTATTTTTTTTAAACTACGTGTTACCATTTGCTGAAACTGTGTTTTTTGGGGAGGTTTATCGAGAATGGACCATAACATATTTTAAAACATGGTGTTCACAAAAGAGTATATGTATGCTACATGCAATGACAATAAAGGCATTATATTCTACTTCCTGGCAGTTAAATATCAACATAACAAATGAGGAAATTCAAATAAATATAAAACACAGTATCTACAGAACTGAAGACATGATCACAAAATATCATGTATCCTTGAGAATTATTGTTTTGTCATGCATAAAATAAAGGAAAAGGAGGGAACTTCTGCATGTCATATTTTGTTTATATAATCAAAATAAACCACTGATTAGCAGAATGTAAACCTCATTTGATTTTTGTTCCAGGACCGGGTTACACCAGCCCCTCATAAACCACTTACTAAGCACTTATGTTAGAAGTAAGCTAAGTTTGAACTTACAAACAGCTGATACAACCAGCTGTTTGCTGGTCTTTAACAATGGCTTAAAAATGGCTGCTACAACATTTGTTGGACACTGACCACTAATTAACACGTGCTTACATTTTATTTCAAATGTCTTTCTGTCACAGGTCACACATGGGGAACATTTTCAGAAAAAGTAACCACTGCCATGGCTTGTCTAGCCAAATCGTCATTGCATTCATCATTGAAACAGCTTGTTAAAAGGGGGATAGATATGTACAGTTGATGACTTAAGTTAGGCTTAGCAGCAAGGTCTATGCAATGTCTCAAAATACCTCATAACCCAATGTAAGTGTTCAAATATATGAACGTATTATGAAAGTGTGTGTGTGTGTGTGTGTGTGTGTGTGTGTGTGTGTGTGTGTGTGTGAGAGAGAGAGAGAGAGAGAGAGAGAGAGAGAGAGGCAAAAAACAAAAAAGAAGATGAGAGAGAGCAAGGCATTGGTACTCACATCAATTTCGCTCAGGATCACATCCACAACACTTCCAATGACAATGACAAAATCAAAGACATTCCATGGGTCTCCAAAATAACCCTTTGAGAAAAAAAAAAAAGTTGAGTGTTGATGTGTTTGTCTTGGAATGTCACTTGCCTTTATATCTTACTCATCATAGCGCATACACAAATGTTCATTTGTGAACCTCTTTTTTAAATATATATGTATATATACAGTACAGGCCAGAAGTTTGGACACACCTTCTCATTCAATGCGTTTTCTTTATTTTCATGACTATTTACATTGTAGATTCTCACTGAAGGCATCAAAACTATGAATGAACACATGTGGAGTTATGTACTTAACAAAAAAAGGTGAAATAACTGAAAACATGTTTTATATTCTAGCCACCCTTTGCTCTGATTACTGCTTTGCACACTCTTGGCATTCTCTCCATGAGCTTCAAGAGGTAGTCACCTGAAATGGTTTCCACTTCACAGGTGTGCCTTATCAGGGTTAATTAGTGGAATTTCTTGCTTTATCAATGGGGTTGGGACCATCAGTTGTGTTGTGCAGAAGTCAGGTTAGCCGACAGCCCTATTGGACAACTGTTAAAATTCATATTATGGCAAGAACCAATCAGCTAACTAAAGAAAAACGAGTGGCCATCATTACTTTAAGAAATGAAGGTCAGTCAGTCCGGAAAATTGCCAAAACTTTAAATGTGTCCCCAAGTGGAGTCGCCAAAACCATCCAGCGCTCCAACGAAACTGGCACACATGAGGACCGACCAGGAAAGGAAGACCAAGAGTCACCTCTGCTTCTGAGGATAAGTTCATCCGAGTCACCAGCCTCAGAAATCGCAAGTTAACAGCAGCTCAGATCAGAGACCAGATGAATGCCACACAGAGTTCTAGCAGCAGACCCATCTCTAGAACAACTGTTAAGAGGAGACTGCGCGAATCAGGCCTTCATGGTCAAATAGCTGCTAGGAAACCACTGCTAAGGAGAGGCAACAAGCAGAAGAGATTTGTTTGGGCCAAGAAACACAAGGAATGGACATTAGACCAGTGGAAATCTGTGCTTTGGTCTGATGAGTCCAAATTTGAGATCTTTGGGTCCAACCGCCGTGTCTTTGTGAGGCGCAGAAAAGGTGAACGGATGGATTCCACATGCCTGGTTCCCACTGTGAAGCATGGAGGAGGAGGTGTGATGGTGTGGGGTGTTTTGCTGGTGACACTGTTGGGGATTTATTCAAAATTGAAGGCACACTGAACCAGCATGGCTACCACAGCATCCTGCAGCGACATGCCATCCCATCCGGTTTTGCGTTTAGTTGGACGATCATTTATTTTCAACAGGACAATGACCCCAAACACACCTCCAGGCTGTGTAAGGGCTATTTGACCAAGAAGGAGAGTGATGGAGTGCTGCGGCAGATGACCTGGCCTCCACAGTCACGGACCTGAACCCAATCGAGATGGTTTGGGGTGAGCTGGACCGCAGAGTGAAGGCAAAGGGGCCAACAAGTGCTAAACACCTCTGGGAACTCCTTCAAGACTGTTGGAAAACCATTTCAGGTGACTACCTCTTGAAGCTCATGGAGAGAATGCCAAGAGTGTGCAAAGCAGTAATCAGAGCAAAGGGTGGCTATTTTGAAGAAACTAGAATATAAAACATGTTTTCAGTTATTTCACCTTTTTTTGTTAAGTACATAACTCCACATGTGTTCATTCATAGTTTTGATGCCTTCAGTGAGAATCTACAATGTAAATAGTCATGAAAATAAAGAAAACGCATTGAATGAGAAGGTGTGTCCAAACTTTTGGCCTGTACTGTATATATATATATATATATATATATATATATATATATATATATGTATGTATATAAAGTGTGCCATGAAATCACTGGCAAAATCAGATCCCCATGCGATTCATGTCAGTCAGTAGAGTTGCTTGTTGAGCGAGTATTTGGTCTTTGTTGTAAAAGGTGTATATAGTGTAATGTAGATGCTCTGCTCTTTTACTTTGATGTTAGTTAATAGTATTGAACCTTCTAACAGCATTCAGTCTTCCCATGGACAACAGAAATCGTGTTTGGGACAAACAGGGGATGCCCTCAAATTGAAAGGATGCAGTAAACCCATTGTAGGGGCACACTGATAAGTCCATCCTCAGCAAGGCCAGATGTTTATTGCCCTGCCCCCGAACTGACCCCAGTCAGGAGAAAGACAGTCTGCCTGTCTCCAAAAGATTATGTCAGATGATTCAAATGACTTTGTAAGTCATTAAAGCCCCGTTATGTAGAAATCCAGTTCCGTTCGCTTTAGCGGCCACTAAAGGCCACTAGAGCAAGTACAAGCGCAACACCACTGTCGTAAAACACCACTGTCATAAAACACACAGAGCGCTGTTGCCAGCTGAGACATCACCTCCCACTCAGAAACACTGTGTATTTGTTTGCAACCTGAGGCTCTAAATACAAAGAGGAGCAATGTCGACCGACAAGGTACAGTAATATTACCGGATTTTGGCACAAATATGACTTTCCTAGCATTTTTAGCCTGTTATTAGCATACGGCATTTACATTAGAGAGGGTAATTTATTACTTGCTGGTTGACATATGTTTCTAAGGGTCAAAACTTGTAAGGGTTGGGCTACCTGTGGAAAGACAATTACAAAGCCAACTTTCTGGTGTAATATTTATTTATTTATTTATTTGTTTGTTTGTTTGTTTGTTTGTTTGTTTGTTTGTTTGATTGATTGATTGTAAACCAGTGACCAAAGTTGGATTAGATAACTCCCGTCATCCAGGAAATCTCGTAAACATGATACAATGATAACACAGATAGCTCTTGTTTACAACATACGCCGCTATGTGTTATGAATAATAATTTTTGGGAGACATCAATGAAGATGACCAAAGGAGGCTGCAGGACCTGCAGGAGAGAAGGACAGCTGACATGCAGGTTTGTTATTTGCACGAATTTTATATGAGTTAATACCAACTGCATATAGGTATGTACCCAGCTATTTATTTATTACATAAAATAAATGCTTTATGTTGTAGCCAAAACTCCAAACCCTGACTCCACCACAGATGGTCACGCTTCTGGAGCAGGTCATGACCAGACTGCCAGGCCTGATGTTTGATGTGATGGCGTTACTTGAGCGTCCAAGTCCAGGTGGTCCAGATGAGCCCCAGCTGCACTGGTGCATCTGCACAAACTGCAGAGATATGCCTACAGACCTGGAGAAGCTCTGCTGCCGTCAGGCACCTCCGAACTGTATTAGTAATATGGCACACATGCAATATTACATATTAGAAGAGGGGGTGTTGCGGCTGGCCCGGGCAGCCTGGAACGACATATTTGCCATCGATGACCACCAGGAGCCTGGAGTGGAGCAGAGACAGTTCCGGCATGCTGCGTATAGACAGTGAATTAAAGTTTATAGCCTGACTACACTTTCAATGTAAATAGTTTTTATTTTTATACCTTTTATTTTGTTATTTATTTATTTTTTCATTATGTTACATGACTTTTTTATATTGTTAATATTATGTACAAATCATAGAAATGTTGAGTTGTGTCCTTGTTTACAGAATAAAAATTTATTACTTTACAATCTGAATTATATTCATTGTGAAAAACAACAAATGCAGAGCATCTCCCAGAGGTTTTTAGTCAAGTGAGAAGTTATGAGAAAACAGGTTGTCATAACATAAAATAGAGATATAGGATAATTTGCAATTAGAGCAACATTTATTTATTTAGGGATTGTGACAAGATATGAACGAGAGATTATGTCCGTGAATTATATTATTCTGTCCTGGAAAAAATGCCATGGTTCTGGTGGGCCTGAGTCCTTAGACAGCTACAACAGGCAATCAAAGTTTTAGCTGTCATCACGAGGACCTGCATCTCCATGTGACACCTTAGTTTTGACCAGTTCAGGTGCCTTGGATCTCCAGGCCTCAGACTTTGTCTCCTGGGAAGGCCCATTCCACTCTGAAGCCTCTTTGAAAGAATGGCCTTCTGTAGTTCAGGGATGTAGCCGTAGTCTTTGTTCTCTTTTAGGGCATACACACTCCAACTCTTTGATTTTTTATTGTAGAACCGTCGGTAACTTGAAAAGAAAAAACAAAAACTTTGTATTAGAGCTGTTCCATAATTTCACAACAAGATAAGGCAACAGCGCTGAAAAGCTATTGAGGTGTCAGACAACTGTGATGTTAAAAAACTTAAATCTTGTGTCCATCACGGTTTCGTGCAGGAAGGCGGCGGTTGTGGTGGTTGTAATCAATCGCTGCAAGCAAGGTCCGAGCTTTGTATACAGGTGGGCTGAAGCCAAACTGCTTTCCTGCATACATAAGTATGTGATTTTGAAAGTTCTCCAAGTCTGAAGTTGTCCTGTTAGTTGAGAAAAAAAGAAGAAAACAACAGCTCTGTTACTGTCATATTACTCACTTTTACATTATACAGTGTTAAAAAAATATAAGATCTGCAGAAGCCTCCGATTAAAAATCAACTTTAGCAATATAGTAACTCTATGTACACTATAGTCATTTTTCTCATTTCAGGTATAGTCTGTTGTTGTTTTATATGACAAAGAAAAATGAAATGTAGAGGTGAAAAAATGCAAATTAGTCAGAAGACACATAGTAAATATGAGCATTTGCATGATTAGAGACACCTGAAGGTGATAAACTTTTTCACATCTTTCAACCAGCAGGACAATGGCTGTAAGTGCCTGGTGTGCCGCAGAACCTGTATTCACAAAACATCTTTCTAATTAGAGTGACAGGGTTCATTTGTAGCAACCGAACACACCCCATGCATGATAATTTGAATTACCTTGCTCTATCCAGGGCTTGTCCTGGCTCCTGTCATCCAAAGGTTCATGGTCACAGCTACCCATTGCCCACACATGCTTGTTTTGAACGTGATGCAACACACCAATCCACATCATCTATGAAGAGAAGAAAAAAATTATCAACAGTCCATACACACATAAAGTCTTGGAAACATGCAAACAAAATATGAGGTTTTGGTTTTGTGTGGCATTACACAAAGTTTCTAACAACATACCTTGAACTGCTCCTCGGTTACTGCTTGGTTGGAGCAATACCATAAGTGGTTCACTATATTAATCCAAATCAATATAGATGATTGGTCCTTCACTGTGCCAGCCTTATTAGAAGATAAAAAAATAATAATATTAAAGCACATGCTACTGTGCTACATTTTTCCTTATACAGTAATGTTTGAAATGGTAAAATCTTATCTTTAGGGGAAAAAATTGACAGAAGTTGCAATGTAAGATGACATACCCGTCGTAGCTTTTTGCCTAGATTCTTTGCAGTATGCCAGATGTCGAGGTAATTTTGCAGACCCCATTCTTTGTACCTGCCATGCTCCGGATCTGTAACAAACAGTGCAGCCATGTTAATTCAAATTATATTGTTTGGAGTGCAAGTAATATATGCTAAATAAAATGCTATCATGGGAGAAAGGTAGAAAGCAGAGAGGCTGAATCTTGTAGGTTGACAATCAAGTAGAGGAGCTGATGTGAAAAGAGAGCAGAGAGGAGCAATGGAGGGCAAGATGAAGCAAAAACAGCGGCTTATGCACAACTTGACAGTGAAGTTTTTGTGGCCAAATAAGTGTGATGAAATCAAAAATTAAAATTTTACATCGTCTTTACTTTCTGAGCAATGCTGTTATCTGTGACATCATACATCATTTTTTTCTACTTGATATACAAACAATAAGTAAAACATACCGTAAATGAAGAAGAGGAATATATTCCTCATCAGAGCTGTCCCCTTCTTCTCCTGAACCTCTCTGACCAGGATCATTGATGTCAATGCTGCACATGAGCATTCATAAACACAACAGATTGGAATTACACACCAGTAAAACAAAAGAAGACAAAATGACTCACTGACAGCCACTTACATTGTATTTCTCAAATCACTGATCTCCTCTTCATCATGTCAGTCATGCTGCTCCTCAGCAGTAATTTTCAGGGAATGCATGCTATAACCAGACCACAAACATACAATTTAGATTAGAATGTAAATATTTTGACAACACAAATTTGTCTTTGTCACAGATGCGATAAAAATTTACCTGGATTCTAAGACATTTTCTGCCTCCTCAGTCAGTGGCTGCACACCCTGTATGGCAAACTCTTCTCTCCTAATTCAGAAAACAATAAAATACTCACATCTGACCATGCAATGAAGTGTACTTGTTTAGAAGTGACAACTTTACTGAATGAAAACATACCTTTCACGGTCTGACTCCGTCAAGCTGGACAAGAACAGCAGTGGGGGTTCTGCATGTCCCTTGAATAGAGTTGATACAACTCGTCTATTTACAAAGCGGGAATAAATAAAGTCATTAGTTATGATTATGTTTACATAGAAGTCTCCAACAGCATTGAATTAAAACTATTTCCCTACAACAAAGTATGTGCAAGCACCGCTCCTAAAAGTAACGTTAGCAGACGTAGTAGCTATTGTAAACTCAACTCGGGAAAGATCAATAAAACGATGGTATAACGCCAGCGTATAAAACTGACATGGGCTGACTTTGCTTTCAAACAATAATCGCTAGTAAGTCAACAATTTTTCTCGCCGTGAAGCATAAAGTTTGCTATACATAACTCTGAAAAGGTGCATACTAACTCAGGCTGTGAAATGCTAACGCTACCTCGGCTAACCCTGTTTACATTATTTGAATGGGGTTATGGTTGAAACAGTAACGTGTTGGTAACTATATATAGTGACTGTGACTACACACGATAACAGAGCCAACAAAAACATTCATTCATTCATTCATTCATCTTCTAACCGCTTCATCCTCTTGAGGGTCGCGGGGGGGCTGGAGCCTATCCCAGCTACATCGGGCGAGAGGCGGGGTACACCCTGGACAGGTCACCAGACTATCGCAGGGCTGACACATAGAGACAAACAACCATTCACACTCACATTCACACCTACGGACAATTTAGAGTTACCAATTAACCTAGTCCCCAATCTGCATGTCTTTGGACTGTGGGAGGAAGCTGGAGTGCCCGGAGAGAACCCACGCTGACACGGGGAGAACATGCAAACTCCGCACAGAAGGGCTCCCACGCCCGGGATCGAACCGGCAACCCTCTTGCTGTGAGGCGAGAGTGCTAACCACCACACCACCGTGCCGCCCCCAACAAAAACAATGTGTGACAAATTAAAAAAGGCATGAAAACTCACCTCTCAATCAGCAACATAGCATCTCGGCGTCGGACTTGCAGCCCTCTTTTTCCATTCGCTCTGTCCAACGTGAAAAAGCTGGTCCTATATTACCCCTAGTTTTGTTCCATGCTCGGTCACTCTCTCTGTTTTTTATTCCTGGCATCCTCAGACATCGTCCTCTTGCGTCTCTTAGCCTCAGCCATATTTGTAAACACTAACTAGCCAGGCTAGAGGGCTTCGCTTTATCCAAAAGCTCCGTGTGTGCCATAAAGCCGAACGTACTTCTCGCAAGACAGCCGCATCCCGGTGCCAAAAGTTACATAGTCTAAATGCAGGCCACCGGGGCCGCTCTGTGGGAATGGGAGAGGTGCCATTCTCTCTGTAATAATCCAGCACACCAATAGATAGACTTTGAAACTGATATTTTAAGATGAAAATACTACACAGTATTGCTTTAACTTATAAAGGGGGTCCCCTTTTACACCCGGAGGTAACGCTTTGATTACCAGCTCTGCTTTGAAAAACAATGCACCCTTTGATGACCGCATCCTGCCACTTCATGTGACCCCAGGGGGGCCACAACGCTGCCAATCGCTGGACAAATGTGTCTTTGTGCTAAGACTGAAATGTATGTTGCAAGTAATTATTATTCTTGTTCCTCTTTGTTGACTGTTTGACATGTCCTGACTTGTACGTGCACATGATCATGTTTTTTTTCTTAATGGTACTTTGCTTCAAACCTGTTAAAAGCACCAGATTGATATGTGCAGAATTCAATATTAGTTTCAACTCTGTAACATGTAGCCATATTGCCATCTTGTGGCGGAGTTAAGAAAAGTTACCGTAAGGAAGTCAACTTTATATATTTTTGATGAAGATATAATTAGGTATTATTAATCAACTTGTTGCATGAATATGTACTCCTTCATTTTGTTTCTCATTATATATTGTCATTGAATTAATCAGTGTGTATTTGACGTAGCTAACTGATATCACGGCATAATAAGTGTATTCTGATTTAATGTTAATCTGTATGTTTAATTGGATGTTAAAGGACAACTTCTGTATTTTTCAACCTGGGCTCTATTTCCCCATGTGTATGTGTGCGTATGATTCATGGGTACCACTCGTTCTAAAATTAGTTCAGTATTGAGCCGTGAAACAAGCTAAAACGGTAATGGGGGCAAATGCGTCCAGTATAAAAGTGCTTTTTTCGCCACTGACCGGTTCAGATCGCCAGTGCTATCTCTGTAAATAGCATATGGTAGCAGCCCTGGGGCAGCGGTGACTGTGAATGAGTGGAGTCAGCTGTCAGTCAGTGTTGGAGCAGAAAGGCGGAAGTTGTCCCCACTTGGTAATGTAAATGAGTATGTGTGTGTGAAGTGTGTGTTACGGTAGAAGAGTCAGAGGATGGAGTCTTTTACGTGCTACCCCTTGGAGTGTTACCGGAGTTTTTGGAGTGCTCAAATAAACGGGCCTTTTTCCCGAACGCAAGAACAGGATGTTGCGCAGCACCCCATACAGCTTTCATAGGCTGCCTTTGTCTGATGGCGAGATGCTGAAGTTGTGGCTAGTTGTGCTACAAATGGATGCTAACACTCCTGTCCAGACACTGCGCCTTGCAAACCATCGGGTCTGCAGTGCTCACTTCTCCCAAGATGACTACTGCCAGCCGAAGAAGAGAAGACATCCAATCCCGAAACACCTCTCACCTCAAGAAAACGGCTGTCCCACGAGTAGAGAGAGCTACAGACACAGTGGAGCAGAGCTCGTGACATCACACAGCCCAGAGGTAAGGCAAAGGCTAAGTTAGCATGCTATTTACAGAGATAGCACTGGCGATCTGAACCAGTCAGTGGCGAAAAAACACACACTTCACACACACATACTCATTTAAATATTACTGTACTGTGAGTTCTGCCGTACTTATTCGCTTTTTACCTTTTTGTCATGTGTAAGTTCCTTTATTACACTTTTAACTCTTTTGTGCTCACGAGCAAAGTTATTTTGAACATTGAAATTTTATCGATCCAGTTTTCTTTTATCTCCAGTGTTTTCAACATTTTTACGCGTCATAGTAACTTTGACAGCAATATCGAACGGCCAGGAATATTGTCGTCACATTATTTTAAGGCTAGCCCACAGGCCTTCTGCAGCGTGAACCAGCCCATTGGGCACCCACAGGACATCACAAATTCAACCGCTCTCCCTGCTGTGAAACAGCCTGCCAGTCTGCTGAAAAACCCAGGAGCAGCGGAGCTTCAGTCCCGGGGCCCAAAAGGAGCTTCACCTGTGATCCCTGCTGTTGAAAGTAGGCCAAAACTTCCATAACTTGAGTTAGCCGCTGTGCGGTGAAGAGGGAGGTCAAACAGGAGGCTTAGTCAATTATCCCGATTTTAATTTAGATTTCATTAGGTCTAAGTGGATGGTTTTGCGCATTCCTGCAATCCCCTTTTATAATATAGGCTGTTTTAACATACTCTCTCACTATCGCCAAACTAAGTAAATCACACGAGTGTTACTTCTCATTTCATTTCATTTATATACTGTTAATTTTGTGCTGTGTCATATAATCATCATTTGCTATTCATTTATTCAGTGTTACCTATTTAGTTAAATAAATCTTCATTTATCGCCAAGTCGTTGTCTGTGATATATATCTTGTGGACCAGAGCTGAGATCACTGTCTAGAGAATTCATAACCCAGATATTGAGATTGATTCATTATTGATAAGCGTGCTGACGAATTAATGAGTAATTTACAAAGTTATTAATTTGATTAGTCACTTCCCTCGTTAGGAGGGTGGTGCCCCAAAATTTATTATTACGAGTGCAAATATTCTAAAAGAGGTATTTCCCCTACATATCTGGTGCCGTCCGTGTGAGGCTTTATCAAATCATTGTTCCTATAAACAGGTTATATAAGCAGACAAACCTTGGCGTTTTTAACGGCGATAGTGGAAATACATTTCTCTGATAGCCCCCGTAAGGCTTATCATATGAGCATATTCTGAGCAGGCTGTCCACTGGAGGATCGATCGTGTGTGTTTCACTCTTTGTACTTCTGATTGGTGTGTGAGCATTAATAACGGCAGTAAAGTATAACGTTTGGGTGGATGACACTAAACCCAAATGCCAGATGATTTAAATCCTCGCGTTCAGACCATGGTAAATGATATATTTGTGTTATAACACGGAACTTAAGAGCTAAACTATGGTAAGCCTTAATGTTTCAACTGTGGTGCTGTGACACCCGAATCTTTCAGAAATCTGCAAATGAAGCGTCCCGTACGCATTAAGAAAGGCCTATTTGACACACGGATTGCCGTGAAATGCGAAATCATAATTGTGTCCTGTTTTAATTAAGCTTTGCTACGATACTCCAGAAAGATGTAATTAACTCAGACCCTCTGTGTCCTCTGGTTTGATTAGCTACCTTGCCAAGACAGCTGCTTGACGGCAGCGAAGAGGTTGTTGTTACTGTTGTTGCTATGATAACCCTTGTGTCGGAACAGCACTGTCTGTTGCCGAGCTTTAAAGTGATTCACTGCTTTGGTAAGAGTGAATGAAATCGTCGCCAAACGATAAAGTGTTAGCTGATTGCCCTGCTGGGTAACTGTGCTAAGCGGGTGAAGCCGCCGTGCTCATCTGTGTGTGTGTTTAGTGAAATTCTAAACTGCTGCAATATGATTGCCAACGATGTTTTGCCCTGGGTGTTTTGAATGGCTGTGAGCTTCTGAAGCAAAAACAGGACAAGCCACTCAGTGGGCGGTGCTAAACCGTCACTTCCTGCCCTAATCTTCTTCTACTATTTAGTACTCCCTCAGAATAGCGCCCTCTTGGGCTATTCTACCCAATTACATTGAATTTAAAATTGAACAGCGCCCTCTTTAGGTTGCTGTGCCTCATTACATTGAATTTAAAGTTGAACAGCGCCCTCTTCGGTTGCTGTGCCTCATTACATTAAATTTACAAATTGAACAGCGCCCTCTCTGGTTGCTGTCCCTCATTACATCGAGTCTGCAAATTGAACAGCGCCCTCTCCTGGTTGTTTGGTTAACTGAATTTGGTTCACAAATTCAAACTGTGTACAATTGATGAGAGTCTGAAAGAACCAGCATTGATTTGATTTTGATTTGGTTAGCTTTGCCATCCCATTATCTTATATTCTTATCATTATACAAAACAATTTCTTTTAAATCTGAGTTAACCTATATAAAGCCTGATTTCATTGTAAAGGGTATTTAAACATACAGAGTTGTCTTACCATTCATAAATAAGTGGCTTTTTTTTGTGTGTTTTGATCTAAATTGTGATTAATTACAAACTGTGCTATGTGATTTTCTTTTTTTTTCCCTTCACCGGAAATTTTAAATAGACTAACCACTCTAGTTACTGAAAATTCACTAGTTACTATTGACTGTTTATGTGACTGTTAGCTACAGAAAGTTACTTTCTCAAAAGAAGAATAATTATTTTTCATCTCAAACGAAAAATTTTAATTTACCAATCTGACTTTCTATAACTACTAATTGCACTATTGATTTGTAAAGCTAACAAGCATACACATATCTATCGATCTATATATATATAGAGAGAGAAACCAATTTAAACAATTTTGATATCATGATAAAACTCAAATTAAAATAAAATAAAACTTAATAAACAAAATATTAACACACTCTACACATTTAAAAAATAAATAAATAAATAAATCCTTTTGGTTTTGTCTTTCTCATACTAAGTGATAGACTCTCTCAATTTGACACGCTTTGTGTTCCCACTGATCTGTACCTAAAGGTCAAAACTCTTTAACCAAACTCCTTGTACCTGAAGCCTAAGCTAAAGCCAACATGGCTACAGGTCACTTTCCTGAACCCTCAAGCCAGGGAGACCCCCTTGATGAACTCGAGCCAGTGTTGGTGGACATGACTAAAGACTTGATACCTAGCTTTGCAACTGACATCCAGAAAACTGAACCTTCAGAACTTGAAGCTATACTGTCACTACTGACAACCACAGCTTTAGTCACCCCACTAAAAGACCAGACACTAACTGTGATGTTAGGAAAAATGGCAGTTGTGATGGCAGCTGAGCGGAGAGCCTTCAAACAAACACTCGAGAGCACTCACCAGACTCTGGCCAAAGCAGAAAGAGACATTAGCGAGCTGAAAGCTCGGCCCAGTACTTCACAGGGGGACGCTGATGGTACAACTTCAAAAGATGAAGAGAATACTAAATTGCAAGGTAAGAACGCAGAGTTGGTCAGCCACCTCCATGACCGTGACATGGAACTATTTGCAACCACGCAAAGGCTCACAGTAGTAGTCGAAGAACATGATGAGGCCAAGAGCCTCCTGAAGAAAGGCTTCAAGGAAATAAGAGACTTGAAAGCCCAAGTCAAAGTCCAGTCCAAGTATAAAGATATTGATCAAGAGCAGATCAGCAATCTGCAACAACAACTGGCGGACGCCAAAGACAAAGTTGCTGAGTTGCAACGCCAACAGTTTATCAAAGAAGAAGAACTGGCAGATGCAAAGAGAGAGTTACAGTACTCCTTTGAACAGAGCCAAAGCCACAGAGCCTTTCTTGATGAACCTCCCCTTGAAGCCAAGAGAAATACCAAGTCTCTGAAATCATCTCAGGAAGACCTACTCTTGCAATCTTCTCCACTGTTCTCGCATGAACATGCCTCCTGTTCTCGGGACATCCGGCCCTAAGCTGATCAAACCGGGGGGGGCCTTCACTCGACATCCCGACCCAGCGACTAGTGCTCACCTTGCGCAGGGTCCCTCAAGCAGAGATCTGCCTGTTCGACCCGCCCCACTGTTTCCACCTGATCAGGTCTCCCATTCCCGGGACACCCGACCACCACTGAAACAGGTAAGTAACATTTACGCTCAACAGCCCCACGCGACTGTGGGTGCTCATTTTGCGCAGGGTCCCTCAGATAGACACCTCGATAAAATCGCACGCAACATAACTCGCTTTGAACCCAATCTTGGTGGTTCACCTCACACCAATCTCTACCTCAGAGATATCGACTTCTATCTACGGAAATTTCCAAATGCCACAGTCGACGACAAGATTTACCTTATCAAGGTGACCTCTAGTCGAGACTTCAGCGCTTTCGTTGACTGCCAGCCTGATTATATCAGGACTGACTACCCCTTCTTTGTCAAGCATTGCTTGAGGAATTCTCTGACTACCTTTCACAAACTGGTTTGACCTCTGCCATGACAGTCAAACAGGGAAGAAATGAATCTCCTCAGCAATACTATCATCGCCTGCGTCTCACCTACTTTGGTTCCAGAAATGAACCTGGGATGGAGGAGGACCTGCATTTCAAGGCTCTCTTTATCCAAAACCTCCATCCCACCACTAGTGTCCATCTTGGTGTCGCGGCATGTCCTTGTACTTTAACAAGTCGACACCTACGAGAACTCGCTTTAAAGGGTTTTACTAAACAAAAACAAAACGTGACTAAACACGGAGAACCCAATACAATCTTGAGTCTCGAAGCTACAACTTTGGAGTTGGAAGGGGTTTCTAACAGCAAACCATATGACCACTGCACAACCCCTCCCAAAACTCATCAGCCTGGACGGACAGAAAAACCACCTCCACCTAAACCAGCCCATCAAAGTAATGGCTACTCATGACCACCTTGGTCGAGTCAGAACCAGAAGCCAAAGTTTAAGGGGAATCACCATTTCCCCAACTACGGATCAAGTTTTCACCAAACCAACGGGAGAACCGTCCGGCCCGGGACCGCAAGGAAAGTGATTGACATAAGGTACAAGACACTTACCTCCAGGACAAACAACCGCTAAAGCAGGATCCGTCTGAAGAAAAAACAAAGAAGGACAATGACTCCAGAGGTAAGTCTACAAAAGTTGATCTTAGCGAGGAAGAACTCAACGCTAGAGCGAAAACTCAACGCGTAGAGAGAAAAAAGGATAAAGTCGACCTCTTTTCCATCACCTTTGCATGCTCTGAACCCTCCCCTCAGGCCGTTTTGACCCACTGACCTGAGGCAGAGGCTAAAGAAAGGTATTTGGACCCCTGTGAACCCGAGCCTGCACTGCTTTCAAACCGGGTCACGACAGTCCAGTCCAATTCTCCTGAACAAAACTTGTCTCAGTTAACACCTCCCAGTGCTGTCTTGGTGGTTCAGCTGGACTTAAAAGATGATTCTTCCAAGGAGAACTCCCTAACCATACAGGGTGAACCACCCTTCCAACAGTTCTTGTACCACCTCACCGAGAAAGGGGTCGCTCGTAAATTCTATCTATCCATGATGCTTGAAGACGAACTTGTGCATGAAGTACCCCTTGATACCGCCGCAGATATCACCTTGATGTCGGCGACCCTGTTCAATACACTGCGAGCAATAGCACTTCGCTCCAACAAGGAACTGAAACTGCAGACCTGCTCTTTCAAGGTCCAACCATACGGTCCGCATAGCACCACCTTGAAAGTCATGACACTGGTGCAGCTGACTGTCGGACCAATGACTCTTGTCCACCCCGTGTACGTGTCATCTCTCGACACCATTCCTCTTCTAGTCAGCAAGGATCTTCTCAATCGGTCTGAACCACTAATTGATTTCAAACGACTAAACATCTGGGCACAGGTTCGTCAACCTCTGCCTATCTCCCTTCCTCAACACGGTGCAGCTCAGTGCTGTGTTCTTGACACGAGTCAGTGTCACTCAAGGCCCAAGTCTACCCACCAGAGGGAAGACGGATATGCCAAGCACAACTTCTGAAACCTCGCCGACATCACCATGGCATCAAAACGAATGTTTTTCCTGCGATTTGCTGTCGTGGAAACACAATGGCCTCCCTCCAGGTTTCCCTCCAGTCTCTTGATCCTGCCATCAATAAAATGCTGCTTTTCTTGTCTGATCCTGCTGTCCATACTGTCTCCGGCAATGATCTTGAATCCATTACCGGCTTGTGGCACCTGTACAATGCGCTACGTGTCGTCAACGGCCTTCTGGTGCGTGTCTCTGATACACTCGCTTCACCTGCGTTTGTAGTGCCTCAGAGCCACAGGGGGGTAATGCTAATGCATGCCCATGACTCCCCATGCACAGAACACAAAGGAAGTAAAGCAACATATAAAGTTCTCCAGCAGGTGGCATACTGGCCACACATGCAGAAAGATGTGGCAGACTACATTAGAGGCTACCTGGTCTGCTGCCAGTTTCAACCATCAAGACTGCTCCACAGAGCTCCCTTACAGCGAAGAGGCATTGCTTTCTCATGGTCAGACTTGCAGATTGACTGGGTGGGGCCTCTAACCAAATCAACCCGAGGAAACAAATATTTCCTCACAGTCACTTGCGCTTTCACCAAATGGGTGGAGGGCCTGCCAGCCCCAAATGACACAGCCCAAACCACTTCATACTTACTGATGAACCACGTCTTCTCTCGGTTTGGTCTGCCCAGTCGCGTCGACTCAGACAGGGGGACACACTTCACCGCTGAAACCATGCAACATCTCTGGGAGATGTTGGGCGTGAAGGCCAACTTCCACGTCAGTCATCACCCTCAGGCTTCGGGACAGGTAGAGTGAGCGAACCGAACGATAGTCCAAATACTAAAGAAGTATGTGGCATCCAACCACAAAGATTGGGATGTAAAACTGCCTTTGGTCTTGATGGCCATCAGAGCCACTCCCCACCAAACAACAGGAGTTTCTCCCTTCCAAATGATGACGGGTCAACAAATGACCCTCCCCCTACACCTGCTTACCAGCCAGGTGAGGCTAACATCGCAACAGCATATACGACCCATCAGTATATGACTGACTTGAACAGACTCTTAAAGGCCACATTCGCCTTTGCTCAGAAAAATCTAGAAAACAGTGTGGAAGGACACAAGGCCTACTACAACCAAAAAGCGTCCTATGACAAACTCCAAGTGGGGAACAAAGTCTGGTACTACATCTTTGCCCAATCAACTGGAGCAAGCAACCACAGCTCAAGAAAACTCGCTCGCAAGCCTCACAAAACCCCCACGGGAAGTAACGGGCGACGCCAACGTCTCTGTTTAGTTTTTGAAAGGAGTAGTCAAACATTTGGGGTGACAATTACTAGTGGAAAATAAATCGTTAATTGCTAAACAATAAAACAGAGCGCCAGTATTATGTAACACCGGTATCAAAACTACCTTAAAGCCAGGTATCTCATACTTTAGTCTGACACCAAAAGCTTCACCAAGAGTTATTGTCTCTCCCTCTCTCCAACCCAATCTTATCATTTTGTTACAAGTGAGGGTGACACTATATTTCACCTGCTACTGACTCTTTAATCCAATCTACATAGCACAGTCCAAATTTCTCCCTAACCATGTACATTTCCCTCATCAGGATGATTTGGCTGCTCACCCTCTTGACCCTCGGCCTGATCACTGTACCAGTGCTCCCCAAGATCATAGAACCAGGACCTGACTCTGGGATTGTTCTGAAGGAATCCGGGCTGCTGATCACTGACTGTCGCCTATACACACAAAGGGTGTTTGTTAGGTTGAACCCCTTTGGGGTATGTAAGAAGAATGTCCCTGTCACAGCTCAGCTAACCAGTTGGGCTGGCACAAGCTGGAACAGGGAGGTTATAAGCTATGCCGAGGCAGACACGACCTACGTGTTGCAGCAGCTACAGAAGTTCACAATTACCCAGTCAGAACTAGGTGGACACAACAAGAGATCCAAACGGTTTATTGGTGGGCTGCTAACTGCAGCTGCCGATGTTGGCTCTCTTTTCAGCATTGGACTCTCCTCAGTCAATGCAGTAAGTCTGTCCACTGTTAAGCGCCACATAGGCGAACTCCAGGATGAAATCCCAGACATCAAAGCACAAATTAACCAGCAACAAAGCCAACTTCAAACCATAGGACAGACAGTGCGAGGCACCGTCCTAGTGGTAAACACCCACAGTGAGACATTAAACAAAACACTCCGTGCGGTTAAATCCCTCCTCTCTGTTGTGCAAGTTGATTATGCTCATACGCAACTCGTTAGTGCATTGACGTCAGACATGCTGCGAGATATTGGATCCTCCATGGACAGCTTAGCTATAGATAGGATTCCTCTGTATCTCGTCCCTCTTTCTCTGGTACAAAGGCTCCTGACTGCGGCTACTCTAGGTCTGGTCACTGACTTTCAAGCCCATTTGGCCTACACTTTAGGTAATGCAGTCCCAATCTACGTCAATCCTGAAGACAGAGAATTGGCTTTTATTATCAATCTGCCAATCACGGCCTCCAAAAACATCTGTCGACTAAAGGATGTAGTAAATGTCGGATTCTGGCAGGGGGATGTGCACGTTGAAGTGCAGACCCCTCCAGTCATCGCTTACCATGATAATAGCCCAGACCTAAACCTAGCCCCAAATTTGCGCATGTGCACCCTGACCAAAGATATCCATTATCTATGTCCCAGTAAGCCGTTTATCCGCGATAGCACGGATGGGATATGTGGCCTCAAGTCTATGGCACCGGATGCCCGATGCCCAACAACGGTAACATCCCGATCTCAGGTCACTAACGCTCAGGCTGAGATTGTAGGAAGCCGCTGGCTAGTCAACACTCCAGCTAGTACTGCTGTTCTAACATATGACCAACATGACACCGCTACCCGCATCGCACTGCCCGGCCAGACGCTGTGGATCACTGTACCAGAGAACGCCATTTTACATATAGAGGACTTAGCTCTCTACCATCTGAACCCCGATCAGTACGAGAGCGAGATAGAGGTATCCAAGTTCTTCAGCCAGCACACCTTGGAGTTAGATCCAGACACCGTAACTCAGGTACAATATAAAGGCACTCAAACAATTGATGTAACTCCGGTTGATGACGTGCTCAAGGAGATTGCCTCATCTAGCCAGGTCCCTAGTCCACCCATCAACCATGCATGGTTGACCCCCGACACCATACTTGCCGTCACAATAGCCCTAGGGTACTTCCTGACCTTCGGGATAGCTTTTTTCTATATTAAATGCTCCCAAGCTCTACAGTGCAAACTGGAAAAGTGTCACAGAGGTCTACAAACCTTAGCCAAATCCAGAAAGTCACGGAAAGACAATCAATCAACTGAACTGCAGGAGGTTGAGGAAGGCAGGGGCTACAATGGAGTTGGTACTCCCCTGGCCCCCGGCCATCCTGGACCTGGATTTCTAAGTAGTGAACCCTGTACAGGACTTGAGCATCGGCTCACGTGGTCTAACCCTCAATATGCACCACCTGGGCGATCCAAGGTTCCCAGGACAGTCAACATTGGAATCGAGTGGGGGAATGTAGGGGCATATTGATAAGTCCATCCTCAGCAAGGCCAGATGTTTATTGCCCTGCCCCCGAACTGACACCAGTCAGGTGAAAGACAGTCTGCCTGTCTCCAAGAAGATCATGTGAGATAATTCAAATGACTTTGTAAGTCATTAACTTATAAAGGGGGTCCCCTTTTACACCCGGAGGTAACGCTTTGATTACTAGCTCTGCTTTGAAAAACAATGCACCCTTTGATGACTGCATCCTGAAACTTCATGTGACCCCAGGGGGGCCACAGCGCTGCCGCTCGCTGGACAAATGTGTCTTTGTGCTAAGACTGAAATGTATGTTGCAAGTAATTATTATTCTTGTTCCTCTTTGTTGACCGTTTGAAATGTCCTGACTTGTACGTGCACATGATCATGTTTTTTTTCTTAATGGTACTTTGCTTCAACCCTGTAAAAAGCACCAGATTGATATGTGTAGAATTCAATATTAGTTTCAACTCTGTAACATGTAGCCATATTGCCATCTTGTGGCAGAGTTAAGAAGAGTTACCGTAAGGAAGTCAACTTTATATATTTTTAATGAAGATATAATTAGGTATTATTAATCAACTTGTTGCATGAATATGTGCTCCTTCATTTTATTTCTCATTATATATTGTCATTGAATTAATCAGAGTGTATGTATTTGACGTAGGCTAGCTGATATCACGGCATAATAAGTGTATTCTGATTTAATGTTAATCTGTATGTTTAATTGGATGTTAAGAATCAATGTTGACCATAGTGGGAAGAGTATGCGTCCCTCGCGCGTAACATATCAGAGTATACAACCTCGTATCAGGAAAGCATCAGAGTTTCCTCTGATTATATCTCATGGGGATATATATATATTCTTCATCACGAGGGAAACCCCCCTTATCAGGGCCGCCGCCCACTTTTTGGGCCAGTCAAATACCCGTGCGCTGGACGCAGCTCTCTCTCTACTCTACTCTCTTGTGTTCTCTTGTCTCTTGTGTCGCCTCTCTTGTTTTTCATGTCTTTTGTTAGTTATTCCCTATTACTGTACTGTGAGTTCTGCTGTACTTATTCGCTTTTTACCTTTTTGTCGTGCGTAGGGTTGGGATTTTCGAACCGGGTCCAAAGTTCCAGGTCCGGAACCAGTTCCATCACATTTGGCGTAACGGTTCCTGAAAATGGTTCCAAGATTGTAAAAAAAAAAAAAAAAAAAACATCACGTGCATTTCCATTAGAGTGCGGCACGGGCCGCATATTTTTGTCCGAACCCGACCGAACCTGACATTATCTAATCACGAAAGCACTGAGTTTGTGTCACACAGTTGTCATGGTTACAGGCTATTTAACAGGCCGGGTGTGCACCGTGGCTCAGCGGAGAGGGAGACCTCCGTGTTTGAGACGGGAGCGGGTGGCAGGAGCAGGTCCGACGCCTCCAGCGAAGGGAGAGGGAGAAATATAACAAAATAAGATAAAATAGGAGAAACCTGTCTCCCTCTTTTATTTAATTTTCAGCGTTTAATCAAGGCGGAGGCGGGCGGCGGGACAAACAGCCAATGTGTGTGTGTGTGTGTTCTGTTCAGGTGTTGTCACGTAAATAACAGTGCCCAAGCATGAATGCATATAAGTATTTTTTATTACATTGCTGTGGTTAATTTGAGGTAATAGTGTGACTGTAGAAATTAGAGAATCACTTTTTGTTATTATATATTCTCAGGGAGATGATACAAGCTCTAAATCTGAAATAGGCTACACACCACACACAAATGTGTATTTTCATCTAATTGTACTGGGCAACAGTTAGAATAAAGTTTTTGTATTTGTATGATTGCATTTGTATTTATTATATACTTGTATAAGTATAGCAAGTATAATGAATATAATGTAGGAATCAGTAAGAGGAATCGGTAAGGAATTGGACTGTTAAGAAGGAATCGGAATCGTTAAAATCCTAACGAGTCCCAACCCTAGTCGTGCGTGAGTTCCTTTATTACACTTTTAACTCTTTTGTGCTCACGAGCAAAGTTATTTTGAACTTTGACATTTTATTGATCCAGTTTTCTTTTTTCGCCAGTGTTTTCAACATTTTTACGCGTAATAGTAACTTTGACAGCAATATCAATAGCCAGCGGTATTGTCGTCACATTTTTATAAGCAAGTAACAAGAACAAAGGAGAACAGCACCTGCCGACCAACCTCTTCGCTCCAGAGTGTTACTTCTCATTTCATTCCATTTATATACTGCTGATTTTGTGTTGTGTCATATAATCATCATTTGCTATTCATTTATTCAGTGTTACCTTTTAGTTAAATAAATCTTTATTTATCGCCAAGTCGTTGTCTGTGATATATATCTTGTGGACGGGAGCTGAGATCACTGTCTAGAGAATTCATAACCCAGATATTGAGATTGATTCATTATTGATAAGCATGCTGACGAATTAATAAGTAATTTACAGAGTTATTAATTTGATTAGTCGCCTCCCTCTTAGGAGGGTGGTGCCCCAGAATGTATTATTAAAAGTGCAAATATTCTAAAAGAGGTACTTCCCTTACACCATTATTGGCATGTCAAGGGAACACACCCTATTTTGTCTTTAATAATGCTACATTGTAGCCTAAACAACAAAGCTGCTGTTGTATTGAATTTTTTTTTTCCTCCATCAAAAAGTGTTTTCATTTGCCTCCTGTAGCTCCTCCCTCTGTGGTTAGGGTTAGGGCTAAGGGTTTGGTGCAGGTTTAGGTATGGGGAAACACATACTGACAGGAAAACAGTCTTCGT
This sequence comes from Epinephelus fuscoguttatus, assembly GCF_011397635.1. Classification (NCBI taxonomy): domain Eukaryota; kingdom Metazoa; phylum Chordata; class Actinopteri; order Perciformes; family Serranidae; genus Epinephelus; species Epinephelus fuscoguttatus. The sequence goes on from NC_064752.1 coordinate 52,375,382, forward strand.
CTCAGCACTGCAACCAGCAGCTAACGGAGGTTGCATTGAGCTGCATCATGATACATCCATGCTCTATTCAGTAAAAATGAGGATTGGGCAAAGATAAATTATAAAATTATTGTGATGTGCTCAAAGGGAATCTTGTAAAACGTGGTGAGAAACTTGAATGTTTGTCTTGATAAATGGCTGAAAAAGGATACAAATATTACAAAAATACACAAGAAAAATCTTAGAATTCGAGGAATTCTAAGATTTTTCTTAGAATGACGTCACTAAGAGCTACTTTTAGTCTTAGGATTCTTTGTGAATACGGGCCCAGAGCTTGCCTGAGAAGGACTAAATGCACAAAGTCGCTGTTTTTAAATATCCCATGGAGAGAGATTCTCACTGCACCCTGTTTTATTTTGTAATGAAAATGCTGGCGTGCAACTCCATTCTGTGGACAATAAACAAGGTGCAGACTTCTCTCTGTGTCATTGGTAATGAGAAAATACAGTGAGTGCAGGACGGAGCAGTGAGAGACAACAACCCCGCCCACATTTAAGAATACTGTTTGCTGTGGAAAGGCTAGGGTCTAGGTAGCATGTCTGAAGGGTTACTTTTGGTTCAAAAGGTACTATACCGAAAGTTTGTGGTGAAAACGGGGCTATTGTGGGCCGGTAGCAGTGTGCCCCTTTAAAAGTAGCTGTGTACAGCTAAGGGTAAGCTTGCAACACTCTTCCCACCCTGTTACCACCGCTGAGGGTGATGAAAGTGAGACAAAGGTATGCCGCTACATGTTGTACTTGCAGATATGTTTGTGCCAATATTAAAGTGTATGTTTATGACACATTTGCAGGTGCTGTTTGTAGTCAGGCTGGAGCTACTGAAAATAGCATTAGCTCTTCCTGAGATACCTGCATGAAGTATGGTTGTGCATGTGTATGTCAGATGATCCCCATGAGGGTTGATTGTTTGGCCACTGTAACTCGAGTCTCTAAGGTATGCCATTGTCATGTTTTGTTGATTATGGTCTCAATATATTTTGGCTATTAAAATGTGCCTTTTTTCTAGGAATGAAAGACAAGCTATGGTTTCCCTGCCTGATCTAGTTTTGCTGCACATTGTGAAGGTAATGCACGTAAGCAACATAATTAGTGTCTCCTCATTTATTGTCATTGTTGTAAACAATTCAAATTGTTACTATTTCATTCTGTTGCTTTATTAGGAAGGACACCTATGCCACTGCAGTTTTCATTCCTTAGTTTACAGTTTCCTTATCTAATTTCTTATAACCTACTTTTGATTACCTTCTGTTGTGTGATTCTGTTAATTAGTCACTTTTTTATTTCCAATAATTGTTGATTTTCTCTGGTCCCATTACTTTTCTGTTACAGTGGCTAAATCGCTTTGTAGGTCGTTGGTTGTAATGGGGGAGAGGGCCTTATTTCTGTAAACCAACCAACTTTGATTTTGTGGGCAAGTGTTAACAGGACTGGTCACTGGGTGGAGATTCTTTGGGGGTTTTTTCCTGGGGATTTGCTGCACGTTATCGCATTTTGAGTGACTTTCCTGTAGCTAACTGTGTGTAAGTGACTGCTTAATTGCATGGAACTTGGCTGTGGCATTAACTCCTGTGTGGTTCTTTTGTCTTGCAGTGAATATAGACAGCTTTGCTTGGTATTTCACATATGTCTGGGGGTGGTGAAGCACTTTCCATCCTCCCCTTCACTTTCATCTTCCTGTGGGTTTCAATGGCACCCTTCCCCCTGTACTAGTTGTTGGGATTCACAGGACCACAGATGATTTTTCATCTGGTAAAATCATAACTGGACATTTAAAAGCTTTTTCCCTCTGCATGCTCTTTGTCTTCAAACAAAGAGAGCTAGGTGGCACCCATCTTCACAGGAGGTCTCACCTCACACCTCAGTGAGACTCAAGTCCCAAAACTTGATTGGACAAGACCTTTTACAGTGACATGTGACTCTGTGATGTCACAGGCATCGGTACAAGGTCTGCTCCCTCCAAACCTTCTTTCTCTTCTTGCTCCTGGAGCTTCAACAGCTCACACCGCTCTCCGGCTGGGCTTGGAACAGCCCAGAGGCCTAGACCCTGGCTCCATAGCCCAAACCACTAAAGGGAGAGCAACTGATCACAGACTCTGGCAAACACAAGGTTTGCAACTGGCTTTCCAGCAACAAGGAACTAAGTGAGTTAGCACCCAGCGTCTAACTCTGCAAGGACCCCGAGCGACCAGCTTCCTCGGATCAGAACCTTTGGAACAAAGGACTCAACCAAGACTACACCTGGGACCATCTTCCCAGCCTTCTTCTGCCGGCTAACAACGCAGCACACCACCAAGTTACTCTTTCTTCCATCCATTCAAGGATCGGTAATGTAACAACTGGGCATAGCTTAGCTTTACAGGCTAAGCAAGACTGTTTAACTTGTTGTACGTGATTTGATGCTGTTTACTGAGTTATTGTTGTGATAGATTGCATTGATTAGTTGGCTTTGCCACAGCTAAGTGTTTATTTTGCTAATACTGTTCACAAACAGATTCTTGCATGCAACTAAACAATCTCTGCACTAATTCAGACCGTTTGCAACACACGTCACATTGACACAGACTCATTAACAAATAGACTTTCAACAGAGCCACATCCAAACAGGCATTTCAAAGTTCCTGCTTCTTTTCCTTTGTCTTTGTCCTGACCACACGGTCAGACGAACACCTCCCCCGACCGGAAGCAGCCTTGATTCAGCCATTTTGGTAGTTCTCTGTTGTCAGCCATTTTGTTTTGTAGGCAAAACAGCTACTTGATCACCACACCCGCCTTTGTCTTTCTCTTTTCTCTCATACACACACACACATATACACACCAAGCTTGTATATAGTTAGTTAGTTAGAATTTGTGTGTTTTGGTTTTCTTTGCTAATTTGTGAATAAATATAATTCTTTGGAATCATGCCTGCTGTCTGTTTAATGTTGCACAAGAGTGAATGAATAGTCAACCTCTGCTGCGTCAAGAACTCCGAAATCCTTCAGGCATTACCATTAATTTTGGTTGTTGTCATTAATTTAATTATTAATCTAAACTCCAAATTAATAGTTTAGCCTAATTTATGAGACTGATATCTTTAACTGTCTATCATTTTTCCCTTTATGGGAATGGTGCCCCACGAGGTGATTTAATGTTAATTAAGTCACATTATTTAACATATTTATTAATTATTAATAATAATTATTAATTATTTCCAATAGCCAATTTAACCCCAACATAGTTGGTGCCACCGTGTGAGGTAAATATATGTTGATTCCCAACATATTTGGTGCCACCGTGTGAGGTAAATATATGTTGATTCTCAACATAGTAATATAGTTATAGAAAAAAATATAGATTGATTCTTGCAATAAGATGTATCTATTTTTCTAACTTGGCTATGTTTTAGCTTTTATCAAACAGTGATTGCCATTTGTGCCTTTTAAATAAAAGTAATTCACTTTTGAAACTTGAAAGTCACTTCTCTGCTTCTTCTGTCTATAGTCATACATATAAGAACTTTGTGTGGCCTTGTTGGACCTCTGTATGCAGGGGCCTTTTTGTGCCCCAGTTGCATGTAGAATACTGCAGATGCAATCACAGGGGCCAGCCAGTCACCTGTCCATACGTTTTCCTGCTCCTCTCCTGTTACCCACGTCATGAAATCAACTCATCTCATCTGTTTCTAATTACACTCTACCACTATTAATACCCCAGCCTCACAGACTCTCATTGCCAGATTGTTCTTTGTCACGTCCATTCAAAACTCCCCAGCATTTAACCCTGGACTGATTCCTTGTTGCTGATCTTATCTGCCTGCCTGACTCTCCTGTTTCACCTGCTCCCTGGTAAACCACAGCTCTGCTTCCATGTTCCTGGTTTCTCTTCACCTGTTCCACATGGCTGTGTGGACAGACTGCCAGTCAGCTCTATAGTACGAGATGACCTGTTCTACTGCCTGTGACTTCTTGTGCTATGGATAACTTTGTCGTGTGGCTGCACATTCTGCCTTTGTGTTTGCTGGATCTGATCAACCTACAATTGGCTTCTCACAGATGTGTTGGCTTTCCTCATGTGTTCATCTGGTATTGGAAACCTCTGCTCATCTGATGTCTCCTCCTGTCTACACACGTTTGAACTGTTCCACCTGCTTTCTGCTTTGATGTGCTACGCTGAGTGCTTTGTGCTTAACCTATGTCTTGGAAGGCTCCAAGCCAAGAAATTGACTCTGACTGTTGTTTCACCTGCCTGCTCATTCTGTGTTTGACAAGCAGAATATCAAAGGTCATCACAAATCTTCCTGTCTGCCTGTGGTACTGTAATTGGGTTCAAACCCCACCCGTTACACCAAAGGACCTCAGTCTCCTCAGCAAGTTAAAGACAACTTTGGCCCTTTTTGTACAGGACGTCCATGTTGTTTGAGCAGTCTAGTTTATCGTTGAGGTGAACAACCAGGAATCTGTGTGTTCCCGCCATCTCAATATCCAAACCCTTGATCTTTACAGGTGTAGTCTGGGCATTTTGGTGCAGTTTGTTAAGCTTAGACCAGTTGACAAAGTCCGTGGTGATCTTCCTGTATTCCTGTTTGTTCCCTTCTAATACACATTTGACAATGGCTGTATCATCAGAGAACTTCTGGAGGTGACAATTGTTACATCGGAAGTTTGATGTCTATATGGTGAACAAAAAAGGAGACAGCACCGTACAATGTGAGGGCCTCGTGCTGCAAACTATCACATTAGATACGCAGTCATGAAGCATGATGCTGTGGTCTGTGGTGAGGTAGTTGGTGTTCCAGGTATCCAGGCAGCAATCTACTGTTGCTCCTTCTAGTCCTTCTTACTTCCCGGTCAGTGGTTTCAAAGCAGTCCCTCCTGTGCTGCTCACTGGCGTCCTCAGACTATCTCCCAACATTTTTTTTTCAGGTGGTGGGGGGGGGGGGGTTATCTGCCATAGATGCACTAGGTATTTATCTGATCATTTTCAGTTTGTTCACGTTCACAATTAATCATCCTTACATACTAAAGATTGTTTTGGAGTTCCGCAAGGTTCTGTGCTCAGACCAATCCTATTTACTCTATATATGCTTCCTTTAGGTAACATCATTTGAAATCACTCTGTAAATTTCCATTGTTATGCGGATGATACACAGTTGTATTTATCGATGAAGCCAGAAGAAAGTAATCAATTAACTAAACTTCATAACTGCCTTAAAGATATAAAAACCTGGATGAGCACCAATTTCCTTATGTTAAATTCAGACAGAACTGAAGTTATTGTTCTTGGCCCCAAACAACTCAGAGACTCTGTATCTGATGACATAGTTTCTCTAGATGGCATTGCTCTGGGCTCTAGCATTACCGTAAGAAACCTCGGAGTAATATTTGATCAAGATTTGTCTTTTAATTCTCATTTAAAACAAAGCTCACAGACTGCATTTTTTCATCTGTGTAATATTGCGAAAATTAGACCTATCCTGACCCGAATAGATGCAGAAAAATTGGTCCACGCTTTTGTTACCTGTAGGCTGGATTACTGTAACTCCCTACTATCAGGTAGCTCTTGTTAGTCTTTAAAAACTCTCCAGCTAATTCAGAATGCAGCAGCACGTATGCTGACAGGAACTAAGAAACAAGACCATATATCTCCTGATTTAGCTTCTCTGCACTGGCTCCCTGTAAAATCCAGAATTGAATTTAAAATCCTACTGTTAACTTATAAAGCTCTAAATGGTCAGGCTCCGTCATATCTTACAGAGCTCATAGTGTCATATTATCCCACCAGAACACTGCACTCTGAGAATGCGGGGTTACTCGTGGTCCCTAAAGTCTCCAAAAGTAGATCAGGAGACAGAGCCTTCAGCTATCAGGCTCCTCTCCTGTGGAATCATCTTTCTGTTGCAGTCCGAGAGGCAGACACCGTCTCCACATTTAAGACTGGACTTAAGACTTTCCTCTTTGATAAAGCTTATACACTGAACAAAAATATAAACGCACCACTTTTGTTTTTGCTCCCATTTTTCATGCAGATGAGCTTCCCTGAGACGCAGATGAGCTTCCCTGAGACGGTTTCTGACAGTTTGTGCAGAAATTCTTTGGTTATGCAAACCGATTGTTGCAGCAGCTGTCCGGGTGGCTGGTCTCAGACGATCTTGGAGGTGAACATGCTGGATGTGGAGGTCCTGGGCTGGTGTGGTTACACGTGGTCTGTGGTTGTGAGGCCGGTTGGATGTACTGCCAAACTGTCTGAAACGCCTTTGGAGATTGCTTATGGTAGAGAAATGAACATTCAATTCACAGGAAACAGCTCTGGTGGACATTCCTGCAATCAGCATGCCAATTGCACGCTCCCTCAAAACTTGCGACATCTGTGGCATTGTGCGGTGTGATAAAACTGCACATTTCAGAGTGGCCTTTTATTGTGGCCAGCCTAAGGCACACCTGTGCAATATTCATACTGTCTAATCAGCATCTTGATATGCCACACCTGTGAGGTGGGATGGATTATTGCGGCAAAGGAGAAGTGCTCACTAACACAGATTTAGACAGATTTGTGAACAATATTTGTGAGGAAATGGTCTTTTGTGTGTATAGAAAATGTTTAAGATCTTTGAGTTCAGCTCATGAAAAATGAGAGCAAAAACAAAAGTGGTGCGTTTATATTTTTGTTCAGTGTAGTTAGGCTGACTTAGGCCTAGTCTGCCGGGGGACCTCCTATAATACATCGGGCACCTTCTCTCCTTCCCTCTCTCTCATGTCCTGTTACTACATCTTGATAACTCGGCCGTACTGCATGTCACTAACTCGGCTTCTTCTCCGGAGCCTTTGTGCTCCACTGTCTCGCAGGTTAACTCATATCACAGCGGTGCCTGAATAGTGTGACATGCGTGGTTGTGCTGCTGCCGTGGTCTTGCCAGATGCCTCTTGCTGCTGCTGTTGTTATCATTGGTCATGCTTCTACTCTTATTATACACATATGATTATTGTCACATACATATCCTATCAGATATTAATATATACTTTCAACATATTGTACCACAATAGCCAGAATCATAATTATAATATTATTACTTTCAGTAATGTTGTCACTGTCATTACCGTCTGTCCTGCATCTCTCTCCGTCTCTGTCTCTCTTTCTCTGTCTCTCTTTCTGTCTCATTGTGTCATACGGATTACTGTTAATTTTATCATGTTGATCTGTTCTGTACGACATCTACAGTGGGTAAAATAAATATTGAACACGTCACCATTTTTCTCAGTAACTATATTTCTAAAGGTGCTATTGTCATGAAATTTTCCCCAGATGTCGGTAACAACCCATGCAATCCACACATGCAAAGAAATCAAACCATAGATGTCCATAAATTAAGTTATGTGTAATAATGTGAAATGACACAGGAAAAAAATATTGAACACATGACGAAAGGGAGGTGCAAAAAGGCATGGAAAGCCAAGACACCAGCTGAAATCTATCAGTAATTAGAAAGCAATCCTGCCACTTGTCAGTGCAAATTAATATCAGCTGGTTCAGTCCCAAATGATGGCCTATAAAAAGGTGTCTCATTACCAAGGTGTCACACAAGAAGCATCTCATGATGGGTAAAACCAAAGAGCTGTCTCAAGACCTTCACAACCTTATTGTTGCAAAGCATACTGATGGTATTGGTTACAGAAGGATTTCTAAACTTCTGAATGTTCCAGTGAGCACTGTTGGGGCGATAATCCGGAAGTGGAAAGAACATCATTTCACCATAAATCGGCCACGACCAGGTGCTCCTCACAAGATTTCTGACAGAGGAATGAAAAGAATTATCAGAAGAGTTGTCCAAGAGCCAAGGACCACTTGTGGAGAGCTTCAGAAAGACCTAGAATTAGCAGGTACAATTGTTTCAAAGAAAACAATAAGTAATGCATTCAGCCGCCATGGCCTGTATGCACGCTCACCACGCAAGACTCCATTGCTGAAGAAAAAGCATGTTGAAGCACGTTTAAAGTTTGCTGCACAACATTTAGACAAGCCTGTGAAATACTGGGAGAATATAGTCTGGTCAGATGAGACCAAAATTGAATTCTTGGATGCCATAATACACACCATGTTTGGAGGTCAAATGGCACTGCACATCACCCCAAAAACACCATACCAACAGTGAAGTTTGGAGGTGGGAACATCATGGTGTGGGGCTGTTTTTCAGCATACGGCACTGGCAAACTTCATATAATTGAAGGAAGGATGAATGGACCGAGACATTCTTGATAAAAATCTGCTGCCATCTACCAGGATGATGAAGATGAAACGAGGGTGGACATTTCAGCAAGACAATGATCCCAAACACACAGCCAAGGAAACACTCAACTGGTTTCAGAGAAAGAAAATAAAGCTGCTAGAATGGCCCAGCCAATCACCTGACTTGAATCCAATAGAAAATCTGTGGAAAGAACTAAAGATCAGAGTTCACAGAAGAGGCCCACGGAAACTTCAAGATTTGAAGACTGTTTGTGCGGAAGAATGGGCCAAAATCACACCTGAGCAATGTATGCGACTAGTTTCTCCATACAGGAGGCGTCTTGAAGCTGTCATTACCAACAAAGGCTTTTGTACGAAGTATTAAATAAATTTCAGTAAGCGTGTTCAATACTTTTTCCCTGTGTCATTCCATTTCATTACACATAACTTTAATTTCTGAAATTATTTATTTTGGTTTCTTTGCATGCGTGGATTGCATGGGTTGTTACCGACATCTGGTGAAAATTTCATGACAATAGCACCTTTAGAAATATATTTACTGAGAAAAATGGTGACGTGTTCAATATTTATTTTACCCGCTGTATTGCATGTCTGTCCGTCCTGGAAGAGGGATCCCTCCTCAGTTGCTCTTCCTGAGGTTTCTACCGTGTTTTTTTTCCCCATTAAAGGGTTTTTTGGGGGGGGAGTTTTTCCTTATCCGCTGCGAGGGTCATAAGGACAGAGGGATGTCGTATGCTGTAAAGCCCTGTGAGGCAAATTGTGATTTGTGATATTGGGCTTTATAAATAAAATTGATTGATTGATTGACGAGACAGAGGGGCAAATAGGCGTAGAGCAGCTTTCTTCACCATGACCCATGTGCAAACACATCTACCCTCAGAAGGGGGTCATCTTGTGGCACCAGGGAGAACCATAGTGGGCAGTGAGTGTGGCTTAACGTGAAGAGCCTTTAGAGACAACAGGTGATCTGAGACCCACGACCACAGGATCTCCACTATCCTTGACAGGGCAGTTGACCCAACTTCACCCTGCCTGTCGATGTAGGCCACTGAGGTGCATTTGTTGGTCTCACCAAAACACGATAAACTTGAATCAGCTTCCTCCATGAGTGTGCCTCTCAACTGCCTCACTGATAACATAAATAGTGCAATGCTAGAAACACTTGAGTCTTTCGCCCCTCTTAAAACCAGTAAAGGCATGCAAACGAAATCTGTGCCCTGGTTCTCAGACCACACTCGCTCACTAAAGTGGACTTGTCACAGACTTGAACACAGGTGGCGTGTTACTAAATCCGAATCCTCTCGCCTTGCCTGGTCCCACGGTTTTAAATGTTACAAACGTGCACTTTCTACTACTAGGGCAGCTTATTTTTCCAAGTTGATTGAGATGAATAAGAATAATCAACAGGTCCTGTTTAATACTGTGGCTAAGCTGACCCAGTTGTCCCATGTTTTAAGCTCGTCTTTTACTGCTGATGATTTTCTTAAGTTTTTCACTGATAAAATCTCTTTAATCAGAAATGAGATTATTAATCAGCACCCCTCTAGCAACATAGTTGATCTACGTCCTGTGACCCGGTTCACCAGCTCTCTTTCATAGTTTGAACCAATCTCCTCTGAGGCCTTAGCCTCACTGGTAGCAGCCTCTAAGCCCACTACGAGCACATCAGACCCTATCCCATCTGCCCTCTTTAAGGAACTCTTTCACATCTTAAATGGTCCTACACGCACCATCTTCAACATGTCTCTGTCCGAGGGGTCTGTCCCATTAGCATATAAATCTGCAATCATTAAACCGCTCCTCAAAAAACCCAACTCTGACCCACTGGTTCTTGCCAACTATCGACCTGTCTCCACTCTTCCTTTTTCATCTAAAATACTTGAGAGAATTGTTGCCAGTCAGCTGACTACTCGTTTTGCCACCAGTAATCTTTTTGATAAATTCCAATCTGGCTTCTGATCCTGTCATTCCACCGAAACTGCCCTGACCAGAGTTGTTAATGATCTGCTGATCACAGCAGATACTGGGTCTGCTTCCATACTTTTAATGCTTGATTTAAGTGCGGCATTTGACACCGTAGATCACACTATCCTCTTACATAGGCTAGAGCACTGCGTAGGAGTCCATGGGTCGGCACTTTCATCGTTCCACTCTTATTTATCCAACAGAACCCAATGTGTTAACTTCAATAATTCTCTGAATGCTCCAGTGTGAGCTCTGGTGTGCCCCAAGGTTCTGTCCTTGGCCCTCTTTTGTTTTGTATTCATTTGCTTCCTCTAGGAAGGATCATTTCAGAATGTGGCATCAAATATCAATGCTATGCGGATGACATCCAGCTGTACATGCCACTACAGCCTGATGACCCGTCTCAGACCCGCAATCTAGAGGCATGTGTATGTAAAATTAAACTGTGGATGAGTCAGAACCTTCTCATGTTAAACGCTGCCAAGACTGACCTAGTGGTGATCAAGCCCTCTAATTACAATCAGTTGTCTCTAAAGTTTTGTTGTAATGTTGATGGATGTATGATCACGGAGAGTTCGTGCATAAGAAACTTAGGAGTTGCCTTTGACCATACTTTGTCTTTTCAGCCTCATATCAGGGAGATCACCAAATCAACCTTTTTTCATCTCCATAACATTGCTAAAATCCGCCCTGTTTTGATAAGATAAGACAAGATAAGATACACCTTTACTGATGCCATAATTGAGAAATTCCAGTGTTACAGCAGTCAAGGGGAAAGAGTCAGATTAAAGATTTCAAAAATTTAAACTTAAAAACTTAAAACTTAAAAAACTAGGCATGCAAAATAAGTACAAAAATACAAGAAACCACAATAAATAACAATAACAATAATAATAATAACAATGAGAAGTGGATAATAATGAGCAGCAGTGAATGAAAATGAGCAGTGGATAAAGGGAGCACATCTAGTGCAAGTGATTGTATGTGCAAAACAGCAGAAAAGCTGTGGTGTCCATAAAGTGTTCATAGTGTCAAAAAAGTGTCCATGGTGCAGTTTACTGTGAGCAGTGCTGGTTATGTAGTCTGACAGCAGCAGGCAGGAAGGACCTGCAATAGCATTCCTTCACACACTTTGGGTGAATCAGTCTATCACTGAAGGAGCTCTCCAGAGCTTTTATCTCTTCCTGCAGAGGATGGGAGTCATTAGTCCTCAGAAATGACAGCTTGGCTGTCATCCTCCTTTCTCCCACCACCTGCACAGAGTCCAGAGAGCATCCCACGACAGAGCTGGCCTTCTTGATCAGCTTGTCCAGTCTCTTCCTACCTGCAGCCGAGACGCTGCTGCCCCAGCAGACCACTCCGTAAAAGATGGCTGATGCCACCATAGTTTCAAAGAAGGTATTCAGGAGCGCCTCCTGCACTCCAAAAGACCTGAGCCGCCTCAGCAGGTAGAGTCTGCTTTAGCCTTTCCTGTATAGTGCTGTTATGTGATTAGTCCAGTCCAGTTTATTGTTAAGATGAACACCCAGGTACTTATAAGATGTCACCATCTCAATGTCCTTTCCCTGGATGTTCACCGGTGTTGGGGGGAGGAGTCTGCGCCTGCGGAAATCCACCATCAGCTCTTTGATTTTACCCGCGTTGATCTGAAGGTGGTTCCTCAGGCACCAGTCCACAAAGTCCTGGTTCAGTTCTCTGTACTCCTTGTCGTCCCCATCTGTGATGAGGCTGACGATGGCAGAGTCGTCAGAGAAATTCTGCAGATGACAGGTGGGGGCGTCGCAATGCTGAAATCGTCCTCCATGCTCTTGTGTCTTCTAGATTAGACTATTGTAATGTTCTTTTCTCTGGCCTCCCTGCATCTGCTACCCATAGTCTTCAACTTGTGCAGAACACTGCCGCTAGAATTTTGACCTGAACCAGTAAATACAGTCATGTAACTCCTGTCTTAGCATCTCTGCACTGGTTGCCTGTCCAGGCCAGAGCTGATTTTAAGATCCTTCTTTTAACTTACAAGGCATTACATGGTCTGGCCCCATCCTACCTATCCAAATTACTCACACTCTATATTCCGCCTCGTCCCCTGCACTCTTTGAACTCTCACCTTCTGGCCATTCCCTCTGTAAATAAAAAATCAATTGGTTGCAGGGTCTTCTCCTACCGTGCACCTTACTTATGGAATCGCCTCCCGCTACATATTACTGAATCCACTTCCATTGCAATTTTGAAAACACTTCTTAAAACACACCTTTTACCCAATGTTTTGGAGAAATTTGAGTTTTCTAATCGTTATACCCTTGTCTGTTTTTCCTTTGTCTTTTTGTGTGTTTTTGCTTATTTGGCTGTCTACTCTTTCCCTTGATTGTTTTTATTGTAATTGATTCTGTGAAGTGTATTGAGACCATGTATCTACCATGGTGATTTTAAACTCTAAATAAACTGAAACTGAAACTGAAACATTGTGGTCCAGTCTCCTTTTTCCCTCTTGTGTATTGTTTGTAAAATGCTGTAACTGTAGTGTTTGGTATATGTGGCTGTAGTAATAGTAATAAACATGAATGCCACTGTAAGTAAACTTGTTGGTGTTTTTTTTTGTGTGTGTGTGTGCTTGCTTAGAACTCATTTTTACTTAAATTTCATATTTAAGTTGTGTAAATAGGTTCATTTTGTCTACTCAAATTAGATTCAGTGTAGAAAGGTTTCTTTTTTCAGACAATGAGTTTTTTAGGAGATGTAGTTTACCTTGACATGTTTCGACTGTCACTGCAGTCTTCTTCAGAAGCGTCATCTGATGTGCATCATGACGTGTCTTTATTAGCTGGTAGTATCCCGGAGGTGTGGCAAATCGGATTGCCAGGCTGGTCACGCCCCCCGCCGCCTGTGTCCTACAAAGAACACCGGGCGGCGGGGGGCGTGACCAGCACCTCCGGGATACTACCAGCTAATAAAGACATGTCAGATGACGCTTCTGAAGAAGACTGCAGTGACAGTCGAAATATGTCAAGATAAACTTCATCTCCTAAAAAACTCATTGTCTGAAAAAAGAAACCTTTCTACACTGAATCATATTTAAGTTGTGCACGATAATAAGATGATATAAGACTATCTAAGTGCACAAATTTCTACAGTGCACATTCACAACAAATACAAGACAATAACCTATGCCTAAATGTCAGCATAACAAAGGAGATGATAGTGGAGTTTAGAAAGAAACAAAAGAAGAAGCAGCCGAGGAACTGTGCTCCTCTCAGCGGGTCCTTGGGGGAGAGGAAGAATAGCTTCAAATACCTCGGTGTCTACATCACTGAGAGCCTGACCTGGGCACTACATACTGACTCAATGGTTAAAAAGACAAGGCAGAGACTGTTCAATCAGAGACAACTAAAGAAAATGTGGGTCTCCCTTCATTTTTTTCCCCGTTAAAGGTTTTTTTGGGGGGAGTTTTTCCTTATCTGCTGTGAGGGTCAGAGGGATGTCCTATACTGTAAAGCCCTCTAAGGCAAATTGTGATTTGTGATATTGGGCTTTATAAATAAAATTGATCGACTGATTGACTGAAAAACTGAGGAATTTCTATTCTTGCACCAGTGAGAGCATCTTGATGGGGAACATCACTACCTGGCACGGAACAGCACCGAACAAGAACACAAGGTCCCTCAAAGACTTATTTGTTCAGCTAAACTCAACGTAGGCACTGCTGCATACCAGAAGCTGCAAATATAAGGCCAGAAGATCCCAGCCACCCACATAACTGCCCTTTTACTCTGCTGAGGTCAGGAAGAAGGTACTGGTTACACCAGGCAGCACTGAGAGCTTCTGCCCTCAAGCCGCAAGGATCCTAAATGAAGATCCTGCTTTGTAAACATAGACATTTACTACCTCTACTAAATATTGAAGGAACTTTCAACTATTCATTTTACTGAAATTATATTTGTGATTCCACGCAACAAAAAAATTGAATTGAATTCTACATGTACTAAAAAGTATAAATGTGTGGCCTGAGTGACTCCTGTGTGTGTGTGTGTGTGTGCGTGTGCGTGCACGCGCGTGTGCGTGCGTGCATGCGTGTGTTTGTTGTTTTTTTTGGCTTACATATGTATTTGCTGATACTGCACTGTAGATTTGTGTTTAGTGGATCACAGCAGGCTTCTCTCTAACAAAGTTGAACCTTATTGGTACATATATTATCACTGAATCACAGTCAGTCCTTGTGAATCTCAAAAAATTTAATAATTTGATGAAGTTTGACCCACCTTGGCTTTGAAGGCCATGAGTTTAAGGATCATCTCCACAGTGAAGAGTACAGTGAAAATCACATTCAGCATGTCAGACAGGTGAGTAACATGGTCTGACTGGTTACAGTGCTGGGGGTTAAAGAGGTACAGATGACAGCAGCATAAATATCAAGACAGAGTGATTGAACTTGTATGTACTTTTCACACATTTGGTGAAATCATTTGGTAAAAGGTTCAGGACCACATGACTGACTCAGCTTTCCTGTTGCCCTGTTCACACACTTGACCTCAAGTGACATGTTCTTTGTTGCTTCTGACCAGCCTGAAGCTTATTGGAGTATTTAGCTAAGCATAGAATGTACATACTCAACTCCGACTGGACAGTTACTTTCTTTTCTTGCCACTATACAGGGCAATAGTGAAGCAGTCCTCATAACTGTGCATAAAACATATTATCAGTGTTTTTAAGACATTATTACATTTCAAAAACTCAGAATGTGTAGTCTGTTATCATACATTAGAGCAGTTCTCTTTGTGTCTTTACACCTGGCTAACGATACGGTAGTTATCATGTGCTGAGTCACATAGGACTCAGATTCTTCTTTTAAACAGCATTGTTACTTTGGTATGAAGGTATATTGCATTATGAATGCCTAACTTATAATACATTATGTCCACCACTTGTAATACTTTATGAGTCTTGGTATAAATTGTCATGCATAATGATGAACATTTATTAGGAGTTGCATAAAGCCTTATAAATGCACAATATATTATAATGCATACATTATAATGTCCTATGAATGTGCTTATAATGCATTAGAGATATGACAGACAGACAAAGACACAGAAAGATAAACAGTCTGCTTTATGCTTGTGATGTGTGTTGTATTCATACCTGCATTCCCAGACACATGGTGTTGAGCATAATAAGGAGGAACATCAGATACTCAAAGTAGCAGGAGGTGACGATGTACCACACCTGATACTGGTAGGGGTTTTTGGGAATATAACATCGCAGTGGTCGGGCCTTGAGAGCATACTGCACACACTGGCGCTAGAGAGTTAAAAAAGAAGGTGGAGGTAAAGGCTCTACACAAAACAAGTGTGTGATAAATCAGAATGATGGATTTTTGAGGCCAAAAGCAATAAGAGACACTTCAGAATTAAAATTAAATTTAACAACAATATATAAAATTATTTTGCCTCTGCTAGTTTAAAGTAGTGATCGTAACAGAAAAAACTACAACAAAGTGCCATACAAGTGAACATCCTTCCCCCAGTGATAGACAGATACCTCCAATATATATTTAAAGGACTTACTTTTAAAAAAAAAAAAAAAAAAAAAAAAATAGTTCAATTAATTGCATAAGGTTTCAGTCAGAGGATATATTTTCATCAATACATGCACAAGGTACCATAACAACTAACACATGTAGACTGAGTACTTACAAATGCATATGCCTATATTCAGAAACAAAGACAATGAGGAATTTATTACAGGTGTCATAAAAGAATAAAAAAAATATATTTTACAAATCATTAGAGATATTGTTTGTTATGTACCTCACCCATTTTTCCCATCTTTCTTTAAAAATATAAACTTGATTTCTAATTCTCATTGTTATTTTTTCCATTCCGTATATCTCATTTACAAGATCCTTCAATTTGGAATTACTTAAATTATCATCTTTTAACCAGTTTTTTGTAATTTGTTTGATTAATGCTACTCTTATTATTGAAAACAAATGAACATCATTCTTCCTGATGTTTTCTGGCAGTTTTCCAAGTAATAGAACTAATAGATTTTTATTAAAAGAGATGCCAAAAATATTTGACAATTCTCTAACAGAATTTTCCCAGAAACCACCTATAACTTTACATGACCAAAATACATGACTGTGGTGTGCTATTTGCTCCCTGCCTTTTCTCCAACAGCTTGAAGTTAAGTTACTTTATATTTTCTTTGAATTTGGGGTGTCCTAAAATATTGATTTATAATCTTCCATGCAAATTCTTTCCAGTAATTTGAGTTAGTTGTTTCATGTATGTTTTTACACATTTGTTCCCAATCTGCTGGTGAGATATTACAAAGAATTTCATTTTCCCATTTGTTTTTAACATTGAGAGACATTTGTTTATCTTGATGGTTAGCTTGTATTAGTTCAACTAATTTAGTTAAGAGTTTTGTTTCAGTACCACAATCATATATCTTAAGCATGTATTTTATCAAGGGGTTTATTTCTTGAATAGATTTCTTTTTTTTAAACATCAAAAAGTTAACTTCTCACTTGGAAGAATCGAAACAAATTAGACTTCGATAAACCATATTGCAACGATAACTGTTCAAAGGATTTAATTTCTTTATCCCCAAACATTTGTCCAAATTTACATAATCCTTTAGAAGCCCATATATTAAATGTCTGATCCATTTTATTTAGGAGAGAAGTCAGGATCACTCCCCATTTCTTTCAAAAAAAGTACATCTTCATTTAATTTTAAATTATGACTTCCCTCCAAACCTTAAGTGTAGCAACTACCCATCTATTGTCTAAGTTCTCAGTGTATGATTTTTTGTATTTGGAAAAAAAGAGAGCAGTTAATGGTATATCTCCACAGTTTACTTTCATCTCTCTCCATTTTATATGTGGACATTCTACCATCCACATTTTAACATTTCTTACTTGTGCTGCTTGATAATAAGCTTGCAAGTTTGGAAGGTCTAGGCCACCCATTTCTTTTGGCAGTTTAAGATAATTCATTTTTATTCTTGGTTTCCTGCCATCCCATATAAACTTCCTTATAATAGAATCCCACTGTTTGAAGATGTTAGAGACAATATATATGAGTAGAGCTTTAAAAAGAAACAGAAATCTTGGTTATATGTTCATCTGTATAATTTTGACTCTTTTCCATAAGGAAAATGGGATAATGGACCATCTGTTTAAGTCCTGTTTGATTTGGCTTATTAATTCATCAAAATTCTTTGCCAACAAGTAGTTCAAATTCTTTGTTATATTATTCCCAATATTTTTTATCCTTTCCACATCCCAATGAAATGTGTATTTGTGTTTTAGTTCATCACTAATTGTACCGCTCATAATCATTACTTCTGATTTATTAACATTCAATGTATAGCCTGAGATGGTTCCAAATTCTCCAATTATATTCATCAATGATTCAATTGACTGTTCATGCTCAGACAAGTAAATTATTATATTGTCTGCATACATCAACAATTTATGATTAACTCCTGCTATGTCCATAGGTGTTTCTAGCCCATTTTTGGGGGTACTGAAGCACCCTTAAATTGAATCCCAGCACCCCTAAAATTTGAGAGATTTTTTAAAATATTTTATTGTATGTCCCTTTTTAACAAACTACAAAAGTGTCAAAACCATACAGTTCTTGGTTGCAACGTAATATTTTAAATACAGCATATATTTATTTATGTATTTGTATTATATAATACAGACAAGAAGGAAAAAGGCAGAGACAAACATTGAAACAGTCAATTACTGTTAATGTGTTAATGTTGCATGTTGTGCATTGCATTTCAAATAAAAGTCCAAAAAAAAGGTCCACGGTCCATTTTTGGTATTTTTGGTACTCACTATAGGGGGCTGGTTTACTCCAGAAACATACATACTGTTTATGTGTATGATGAGGAGCTGCTGTATCAACATGAGTTATCTTCCCCCAGAAATTAGGGTTACGATATGTTTCTTTTATGATTCCAATCCATTCCTCTTTTGCTGTGGCTCAGCATTTAAATAACCTTTATCAGATTTGATGGTTTAGTCACAGACTTTCCCAAAAAGTGTCAGCTGTTGTCAAAGTGCATTCCAGCGCGTCACAAAGCCACATCTGTTTTGTTAAATGTTGATTTTGTTTCTAAACTTTTCACAGTAGATGGAATTAAAGAGTTGGCTGCTTGTCATGCTGCTGTAGCCTCTAAAATATTGATGATGAAACCAATTGATAAGCCATTTTCAGATAGGCTTATGTCTAGTGAACAATTGGAAGAAATTCCACATGGACTCATGTTACTGTGGAAGGATGCTGAAGGAGAAATAGAGCCTTTCATTTGTGCAATCACAAAGGATGAGATTGACAGTGATGTAATGCTTGATTCTTGTTATCAGTTTCTTAATATGATACCAAATGATGAAGAGAGAAATAAAAATTACATCGTTTGGGTGTATGAGGATTCCTCACATTTTTTCATCAAAACATTGCAGAATGATGTGAAGCCACAAATTCAGATAAAAGACAACACAGAGGTCTCAGTGAAACAGCCTTCAATTTTAGCCTCTGTACCATCACAACTGTGGGCCCAGCATGCAAATCATGTGGGACTATTAGACGTGGAGCCATATCAGGCAAAAATAAATTATGGTCAATACCCAGTGTATGTGAAGCAATATCCACTTTCAAAAGAGAAAGAGGAAGGGATTCGACCAGTGATTGAAAGTTTACTAGAACAAGGAGTGATTGTTCCATGTCAGTCACAAAATAATACTCCTACTGTATAAATCCAATTTTGAAATCCGGAACAAAGAAATACAGATTTACACAAGATTTGAGGAAAATTAATGAGGCAGTGTTTCCTCTAGCTCCAGTTGTGCCTGATGTGAACGCAATTTTGGTTGTGATACCAGCTGATTCTAAGTGGCACACTGTTGTGGATTTATGCTCAGCATATTATTCAATTCCAGTACATGAGAATACACAGGATTTGTTTGCATTCACATATTGTGGTAGCCAATATTGATTCACAAGATTAAGCATGGGATTTGTGGATAGTCCCACTGTCTATGCAGCAGCAGTGCAGAAACATTTATCTAACTTGGTTTTACCTGGTTCATCTGTGTTAGCGCAGTATGTGGATGACATTACTATTGCATCGTCATCAGAAGAAGACTGCATCAGAGACTCTCTCACTCTGCTGAGGTATCTTGCTGTGGGTAGCCATAGAGCATCACTGGCAAAACTTCAGTTTTGTCAAACCTCTGTTCATTATTTGGGATATGTACTGAAAGACGGCTGTCGTTATTTATCCCCTGAGAGGATCCAGGCGATCAAAGACATTCAAAGACCAAAGACAAAGAAAGAACTGCTTTCCATCCTCGGACTGGTGAATTATTGCAGAGCATGGTTGCCAGAATATGCAGCATATAATGCTGTTTTGAGGGCGGCGACACTGAAAGATACACCCCTGACTATTCAATGGACGGAAGAAATGAGGCATGCTTTCAGACATGTGAAGTACACGCTGTGTTCGGCTCCAGCTTTGGGCTTGCCAAATTACAAGATGAGCTTTCACCTATATGTGGCAGAGGATGGAAATGTGGCTGTTGCTGTGTTGGCTCAGATGCACGGGGAGAAACCAAGACCTGTAGTTTATTACAGTAAAACGCTGCCATTAATTGTAAAAGGCATGGTATCTTGCTTGTGTGCTGTGGCAGCAGCTGTGATGATGGTTGAGAAAGCACAAACGATTGTGCTCAGATATCCCATGATTCTTCATACCTCACATGCAGTTAACATAATCTTGCTCAACATCACAACACATGACCAGTCAAAGGAGAAGTAATTATGAACACATTTTGACTGGAACTCAAAATCTCACCATTTCAACAGCAGTACACTTGAATCCAGCTGTGTATTTGAAAACATTGTTGCAGGGCAAACAGGAGGAGGAAATGGAGATTGAGCATGATTGCATGGAATTAATTAACTCCACGTCTAGTATCAGAGCAGATTTGCAACAGACTATCTATCAGGTTATGCAGTGGTGGATGAAGAGGGTCGCTGTTTGGAGGCATATAAGCTGCCAGTGAAATCAGCGCAAGCAGCTGAATTGATTGCATTGACCAGAGCCTGTTTGTTAGCAGAAAATAAAGCAGTAACAATCTATACGCACTCAAAATATGCATTTTCAGCAGCACATGATTTTAGTAAAATATGGGAAAACAGGGGCTTTGTGACAACTGCTGGGAAGCCAATTCAACATGCAGCTCTGATTAAGGAGCTCTTAGCAGCTATGATGCTACCAGCACACATTGCAATAGTGAAGTGCGCAGGACATGCTAAGGTGGATTCAAAGGTTGCTAGAGGCAACAACTTAGCTGATGCATGTGCAAAAAATGTTGTATTGCAGGCAGACTTTCCTTCATGGATGAATGTTGTAATTGCGTCACAAGTATTAGGGCCTCCATTTACAATTAATGATCTCATTGCATTTCAAACGCAGGCATCTGAGGTTGAAATTAAATCGTGGAACTGAAAAAGAGGGGATGTTATCAGGATGCTGATCAACTGTGGAAATTTGGAGATGGAACAATAGCATTGCCAAAGATAGCATATGATCCACTGATTAACTATGTGCATGGCCTGACGCATGTAAATTGCAAGGGAATATCAGATTATATTTCTAAGCTTTTTTTTGCAACTGGAGTTGAACAACAGGCCAAAGAGTTTGTAAAGAGATGTTTGGTCTGTGCTAGGTGTAATCCGGACATGAACGCACCAAAGCATCAACATTTGCCCCCACCTAGCGGACCATTTCAGCAATTACAGATTGATTTTACGCATATGCCAAAATTTAAAGGTTATTCCTATCTTTTGGTTGTTGTTGATAGGTTTTCTAAGTGGCCTGAAACATTTCCAGCTCGGAAAGAAAATGCCCAAACTGTGGTTAAGTGTTTACTGGAACATATTATTATTAAGATTTGGCTTGCCTGTTGGAATTGACTCAGATAATGGCACACCTTTTACAACTAAGGTAACAAAGTTATTGTCTGCAGCGATAGGGATTACCTGGACTTGTCATGGGAACTGCCCATTAGTTCAACAGCCCATTGGTTCAACATCCCATTGTTCCGACCATATTAAACCCATTGTTCCGAAGTCCGTTCCGAAATCATCATGATGCCCTGTGGTTAAGGTCTGGTTAGGTTTAGGGACAAAAACCACTTGGTTAGGGTCAGGCAAAGATCATGGTGTGGGTTAAAATGAAAAAGAGCCGTGAGCCTGCTTTGCCTCAAGCCGGTCGCGGCGCACCATACGCCCACCGTGAAGCGTTCAGCACCGCGGACAGTCGGACTAATGGGATGTCGAACCAATGACATGGACCCCTTTTCATATCCCATATCACCCGCAAAGTTCTGCACAAGTGGAAAGAAGAAATGGAACAATTAAAGATAAACTGACGAAGCTATACCAATCAAAGAAAATGAATTGGTTAGAGGCATTGCCATTAGTACTAATGTCAATAAGGTCAATGCCAAATAAAACCACTGGTTTATCACCGCATGAGGTATTAATGGGACGTCCCTTTGCTTTGGGAGTTTTAATGAATGATAAGCCAGTGGTTGATTTAACACAATTGCAGGAATGTCAACAAGAATATGTCAAACACTTATACCACTTTGTTTCTGAGTATTCTACACAGGTGACTGATGCCCTTCCAGTGCTGGCGGAGGAAGCAACGCATTCTTTCCAGCCGGGGGACTACGTGCTGGTGAGGAGCCTGAAGGTGACCCCAGGAGAACCACGTTACGGACCACCGACGCAGGTTTTGTTGGTCACGAGAATGGCGGTTAAGGTCAAAGGCCAGCATACATGGATCCACGCCAGTCGAGTCAAGCGAGCTCCGGTCCCACCCGTACGGGACCTAAGAGAGGCAGCGAGAACCTCAGACACAGGATGACTGCACTGTAAAAAGGGATTTGGGGTTTTAGTCAGATGGACTAGTGTAATCATGCTGAGTGAACTCATTGTCCATTACAACAAAGCAAGATGAGTTACAACAACTTCAACTTAAAAATATACTTAGAAACTCATAGTAATCTGTTCAGTTAACTGCAAATACTATGTTAGCATCGTCATTTTATGTAACACGCATGCGCCGCCGTATGGCATGATGACGCGGGGGCATCATGACGGCGTTGCGTGATCACGCAAATCTGAAATTGAACAAAGAAGCTGGCTGACATCTTCTTCAGAGCTGGAACCGTGCGCCATCATCAAGTAAGTATATTTATATTTAAACTAGCAACTTTATCGTAGCCAATGCGAATTCATTTATTCATTCATTCGATGCATATTTCATGTTTTGTTCGTTTTGCTTATTGGGAATATGTTAGCATGTTAGCGAGCTAGCTAGCCGTTGGTTGGAAATTTTGCTGACAAATGGCATCAGTTCACTTCATTCTGCTTTCAATAGCGCCACACTCATTAAGCGGTAACGTTAACTAACCGATTAATTAGCGCAAAATGAAGTGAGTTACAAGAGGTGCATATTGTCCCCATATGTTCTCCCACTCGTCTGCCTCTCGACCGGGAGGAGGAGGAGGAGGGAGGAAGCTGTCGGGCCCGGCACCTGTTCATGTTCATGTTCGCGTCCATTAGGGAGTAACTTATCATTTTTTTCTTTTTGTTAGGGAGTTTAAGCAAGGCGATGGTCTTTTTAACTTCATTGCTACAGAAAAAGCGACGTCCTGCTTATAAAAAGCTTGACGGTATAAATTAATTAGATTATTATGTTATAAAGATCCGCTCTACGTGTGATTAAAGAGGAGCTGAGGGGCAGATTGACTTATTGTTCAGCGCAGATAAATGCGCTGGTGAACAGTGGGTCTGTTCAGGCTTCTCCCTCCTGTCTGAGCCCGCGGCGTCATGCATGTTACGCCTTTATGCCCGTGTTGTTTGGTTATGTGTTAAAAACAAAACGAAACAAAAGGCAGAATATAGAATAGTGTTCGTTGCGCTGATATTGCGCGATCTCTGTGTAAAAAGGGCCTCTTTCTCCTCTCCGTTGGCAGTGACAGTGGACAGGCAGGAGTGGAAGAGCTCTGAAACTTTCTTGCACTGAATAGTTCCATTATGTGATGAAATATATTAATAGTTTGTTTGATCATCACCTTCCCATCGTGCAATTGATTGATTAAAGCACATTTGTGATTGTTGATATGTTTTTTGGTTTTTTTTTAGAAACCAAGCTGCCCTCAACACACACACACCAGTAAAAGGTAAGGTAAAATTTAAATTTATCAGAGTTTTACTATCAACTTCACCTGTATTGGCCAGGCACCACAAATGGTACACTAACATGTGTCAGCCTAAATAGATTTGTAAGATTTGTTGGTGCACTATTTTTTGTATTTATTTAAAATACACAAGTAGCTGAAGATGATGTCTATTTACTGGAGGGGCTACTACCTTGCCGTTTCCGGCACTTGTTTTTTATGCTGTCCCTCAACTCACAGGTGCACAGGTGAGCTTAGGGCTGGATACATACTTGGCCAGTCCATCACCTTCACCTTCAGCTTCCTCAGCAAGGCAGTTGTCATCTGCTAGGTGTGTTTTGGGTCATTATCATGAGCTCGGTTCATTTAGGGAAACATGAATTCCAGGCAGAGTTTGATCGCCCCTCTTCGGAAACTGAGCCGCAATGCAGTTTTCCAACATGATAATGACCCAAAACACACCTAGTAGATGACAACTGCCTTGCTGAGGAAGCTGAAGGTGAAGGTGATGGACTGGCCAAGTATGTATCCAGCCCTAAATTCACCTGTGCACCTGTTGGGCATCCTTAAGCTGAAGGTGGAGGAGCGCAAGGTGTCTTCACATCCATCTGCTCCATGATGTCATCATGGAGCAGATGGAGAGGATTTCTGAAGCAACCTGTGAGCAACCTGTGCGCATAAAAAAATCAGCCAAAGCAGCCTATATTTTTGTCAATAAAAAAATATGATAATCTAACCGCAAATGTTGGAGGAACTCCAGCCGCCTTCCCTCTTCCCCGTGTGACATGGTTATAGGCGGTTTTCCAAGCCACTGTTGGCACAATGAATATAAGCCCCACTGTCGGCAGCGTGGAAATAAGTCAAAGTGTGGCGGAGACGTGGGACCAGGAAAAGTGGCGGACCTCCGGGGAAACCTGCTCCGTTCTCCCTGCAGTTAGGGACCGTTCGCCACGGTACCGCTGCTGGGCAGGGTGGAAATAAGTTCGGCAGAGTTTCAGAGGACCTGGAGAATGTTTTAGGATAGTAATAACATATAAGATAATCATATTGCAAAGATAATATATATATATATAAGATAATAACATTAAAGACAAAATTAAATTGCAATACTTTTTCAAAACTTGATGATTTTACCTTTCTGTACATTTTCATTAAATAATTGTGCTTGTAAATGTCTATTTGCATCACGTTTATTATGGAAAACACATTACTTGATGGATTGATTGAATTTACATTGTGCCCCTAAAGTTCTTTGTGCGCTCCTAACTTTTTCAACTTAGGAGCACATGTGCTACTTGGGAAAAAAGTCAAGCCCTGCCTACTATCTACTGAGGCTTTAGATTGTATATTTTCATTCAATTTTGTTAAAGTCACCAGAATGTCTTGTGGACTGAGGTTATATAATTTCAATAGCAACTGTATTTATATATCATGTGTTTTGGCAGGCATCGAACCAAAGGAAGAGGGCAGCAGCACTGAAGGGCCTACCATTGTACATGAGGGAGAATCCCTCTGCATTCATGAAAATGTGTGAGGTAAATGGTGTAATTTCATCCAAGATAATCCAAAGAAAACTAGTTCACAATGAGCAGGGGTGTATTACAGAAAGTGGGTTTAGTGAAAATTCTAAGTTTGTTGAGAGAAACTCTGGGTTTTTAGTTCCAGAAAGAGAGATAATTTAAACTCTGAGTCAGTTACCATGGTAACAGTTACCATGGTAACTGACTCTGTGAACCTAACCTTTGACAAACCCTGAGTTTCTCTCTGACTCCTCAGAGCCAGACATGCTGTTTTATTTTCTCATTGATTCAGTCCGTATCAAAGGAAGCATAAGGACGGAAAATCGAAGCATAATTCTTGTGTCAAAAGCATATTTTAATCCCCAACACCTTATTGTGTGACTTTGGTGTTTTAAAAGGTTATATCGTCACACAATAACAAAAACAAACCAACAGATTGGTAAACCAGTAACTCCAGTGTTCTGCGAGGTAAAATTACTGATTTTGCTACTGGAGTCTGGTTAAGGGAGAGAGAGCGATATTTGGCTTATATAACAGCAGTTTCCCTTTTCCTTTTTTTTTTTATTTATTTTTTTTTTTAAAGTGGCTTAAGTACGTTTTGCTGCTGACCCTGTCCACAGCAATACATTGCTCAGCTTCCATGCTTTTTGTCCTGTCTTCTTCTCTAAACTGGGGGTGTGTCAACCGGCATCTACTGTAGGTAATACTAGGGATGCACCGAATATTCGGTAACCGAATATATTCGGTCGAATACTGCAAAAAAACACGCATTCGGTATTCTGTGGAATAAGTGAAAAGCAAGGCCGAATAATAGCAGCGTGTTTTGATAACGCAATCAAACAGCGTGTGGTGACGGACGGAGTAAAATGTTGGCAATGTGGCGATATGTTACTCTGTCCGTCACTGCACTCGCATTTACGACTAAAAATAGTTTGGTGTGCGCAAAATAAATCATTCAGCACGCTGTGTGAGTACAAACTTCAACCAGCAGCAGAAACGTAAGGCGAATCCCGTCGGTTGTCAGTTGAACGGGGGTCAGAGACAGAGACAGGAATGTATTCCTGTCAAAAACAGCGGCGATAGTGCTTCGCGGTGCAAGATAAGGCTTACCGGTGACGGAGAAGTCCGGCTCCAATAATGTCCTCTTCTTGGCGTCATGACTGCCCAAAACTACCTGGACAGCCGAGCCGTGGCGGCATACAGGTATGTGACGTGTCATGGGACTGAGCTAGGGGGTGCGAGTGCGCCTGCGCCGAGGCCTCTACTGTAGCCTGGGGAGTCGATAATGGCAGACAATTTAGTCTCGAAGAAATCAAAGAATGCGCCACTATGGCAACACTTTGGCTTTGAGCCAGACGAAGGAGGCAACCCTTGTTTGCACTGATTGAGTAAGCTGCAAATTTTATTTGTAAGGAATAAAAGAAACAACGTGTTACTGTCATTCTGTTGTCCTAAGGTCGTTTTTTTATTTTAAATGAGTCAATTGTGCCCCCAAGTGGCGAAAATTTGGTATTGCCAAGTTGATACAGTTTTTCACAAAAACCGGACCGTTGTTTTTTTCTCATACCAACCCAACCCTAGCTCTGTCTTTTATTGACCTGTTGGTGTGCTGAATTGTAGTATATGACCTCCATTGATGATGGCTTTTTTAAATTCACCATGCACAGGATTAATCAGAGTGAAAACACTTGGAGTTGATGGAACTGACTCTGATCAACTGTTCTGGAACCAAAAACTCAGAGTTTCCTATCTCAGGGTTAATCAACTCAGAGCTCAGGGTTAGGCTCAAAGTTTTTAAACCTGCTTCCTGAAATAGAACCATGGGTTACACTTGTTTTTTTCCTGCATCCTGTGTGTATGCACTAAATGGCAATGCATCTCTAAAGCACAGACACCTTTGTTGTTATTTTTTCTTTGTTTTTGCATAAAGCCAACGGATTCTGAAGAAGATACCATCAGGAGAATGGTGATTGGAATCCTTTTCGTAGCTGAAGATGTAAAGGAACCCCTTCCAGTTTCCTACAACGATGTTGCTACCATGATCGAGGAAAAGATTGTCATGCGTCACCTGCGTGAGGTACCCAACGCTTTTGTGAACCTGATGGGACTGCTGTACATGCTGAACCTTGACTATCCAAAAGACTTAAAATACACCTTTGAGGTGATTCAGCGCCTGTTCATGGGAATTGGGTTGGAATCCTGCACTGCAAGAGTCCACATACTGAAGAACAAATTGGTCAGTTAGAGTGACGGGCATGTAAGATGTCTCTGTATTTGTCCCAAAGAATCCTATTTTTTTGTCATTTGTCCATTGCACTATGTAAGAGGGGAAAAAATGTTTTCATATTCTGACTGATCTCTATTACTCTATTCTCTGGAAATGTGTCTGTGAGACACTGCATTTATGTTGAACAGAGTGGACATTTGAGTAATGTTTGAATTACTTTTTTCCATGTTCTGACTGACATTTAACCAAGTTTCTCAGTTAGAAAGGCATTTTTTCTATGTTTGGTTGCATTTTACTGCAGCAACCCTCAACACTCACTCCCCCGACTGGAGTCTGTTGAACAAGTCACTTAGAATCTTTTTTTTTTTTTTTTTTTTTTCATTAAAGGAGGGTGTGTGAGAGGGCCTGAAGGCTTTTGTTTTGTCTACACACTGATTTTAGCAACACTGAACACTTGTGAGTGAATGGGTTGAAGTTGAAATACACTTTACATGAATAAAATTCTTGACTGAAATGTCTTTTCAGCTACTTTTTTTATGTGTTAATATTTAGGTTGGACTTGGTCAGTTCTCATGTAGATTTATAGTAGCTTCGTAAGTATTGTTTGTTTGTCCTGGTAAGTTTTAGAGTCTGTCAACTTGTGTAAACTTAAGTAACTTGGTAATGTAAGTTGAAAGAATTAAGTATTTCATGTTGAGCCAACTTGATTCACATTTATAAAAACCTGATAAAATGAGTTCAACCAACATCTTTTCAGTTCTCTTAACTAATGTTTTCTAATTCAAATTATTTGACACAGGAAGTTGAGTGAACAAACTGCATGTTGCATCAACTAATTTATTTAAGTGTGATAAACTTTACACATTACATTGACATAACTGAACTCAGAGAGTTAAGTCAACAAACTGCATATTGTATTAACTAATTTATTTAAGTGTAATGAACTTGGCACTTTTAAGTTTACCTAACTTAACTTAGTCAAAGCAACAAGATGACTTGACTAAGTCAAGTTGAGTCAACAAATCTTTTTTTACAGTGGGGAGGAGGCGAAATTGAACCTCTCCTTCATTACGTATGGTATTCTTTTTGTCCTGACGATAAGTGGAGGTTTGTGTTGGGTGACGATGTACACCCAAGCTATGACAGAAATGAATTCTGAAGTGAAGACATCAAGATTTATGACTGCTATGCCACCACTGAATGAAACCCAGAATCAAGAACAAGATCAAGACTTTTTACAGGCTGCATATGTTGCTGATGATGTTATTTTTCCGAACACCACTGTGATGAAGGCATGCAAGGATGTGAATGTGAGGTCAGAAAAGCATGTACCCGGACGGGGAGAAACGAACCGCATGAAGCAACATGTAGATCAATCTCTCACTATTGGTAGAATAGAGCATGTGCCCTTAACTGAAGCTGAAGTACAGTGCATGCTTATGCCTTTACGAACAACTGGTACTAAAACCTTCTATATTAACTTGATTAATTTCACTACTTTTGAGTCAGATGTAGTGCGTCTGACAGCAGAATATGATTCTCCGGTGAGTGAAGAAATTGAGCTAATTCCCAGAACATTGAAGGGACCAGAAGTTCCAGTGCCAGAGTTTTGTAATGAGTTATGGAAGAAAATGACTCCTAAATTTCTTGTCCAAAGAGATGTAGAGGTGTTATTGGATCCGGAGCAACCACGTGTAACAGCGGTAGACAAACACCCACCAGGGATTTGCAGTCAACCCTTAGGAGGGGCTAAAGTTCACAATTTAGGAATGACCATAGACTGTCCGAAGATGGTGTATGTGGACTCTGATCTGGCCATTCCGGTGACAGAATATATTATTTGCAGTGTTTCCCACAGGATTTTGGGAAACCATTGGGGGGGGGGGGGGGATTTGTATACAAAATGTACAGAAAGGTAAAATCATCAAGTTTTGAAAAAGTATTGCAATTTAATTTTGTCTTTAATGTTATTAAATCTTATATTATCTTTGTAATATGATTATTTTATATAATGTTATTACTATGCTAAAACATTCTCCAGGTCCTCTGAAACTCTGCAGGACTTATTTCCACCCTGCCCAGCAGCAGTACTGTGGCGAACGGTCCCTAACTGCGGGGAGAACGGAGCAGGCTTCCCCGGAGGTCCGCCGCTTTTCCCGGTCCCTCTTCTCCACACTTTGGGCTCTAGTTTCGCAGACTGGGTGAGGCGGGGGCGCAGCGCACCTGTGCTTCGCCAACTGGGTGTGGCCAGGTGGATTTTGCAAGTTTGGCACAACGTGCACGCTGGCGCAGCTACTCATCTGTCCCACCTCCGTCCCTCCTACCTGCGCAAGTCGGAAAGAGGGAAGAAAGAAGGCATGGAGTGGGTTTTACACACATCACACCAATCAAATGAGCCCCTCTCCTCGCCCTTAAATGTGCCGCATGAAGGCGTAATGAGAGTTTACTCAATTCGCCATGGCAGAAGAGAGCAGCAGCGTCAGACGACCAAACTTCTCCCAGGAGGAAACTTATGTTTTGGTCTGGGAGGTCTGCTCGCAGTGTCCGAATATACGGAACTGCGAGCAGACCTCCACGGGCTGATGATGCAAAGGTGGCCTGGGAGGAGGTCACCACAATTGTAAATCAATGTTGCGTTTCTCTCGTGCGCGCGCTCTCTCTTTCTCTCTCGCAGTTTCACTCTGTCTCTTTTCTTTTGACTTTTCTAAGATGGCAGATGCTGAATATATACTCCC
Source organism: Epinephelus fuscoguttatus (assembly GCF_011397635.1). Taxonomy (NCBI): domain Eukaryota; kingdom Metazoa; phylum Chordata; class Actinopteri; order Perciformes; family Serranidae; genus Epinephelus; species Epinephelus fuscoguttatus. Next base: position 52,405,354 of record NC_064752.1, read on the forward strand.
TATCTAATGCTGTGGCTGTTTGTGGCTGAGAGGGATGTGAACTCACTAGTTTGCAGCTGTTTAATCAAATCAGATGTGATGGGACAGTCGGTATAGAGATACATTTATACATTTATCTGCAGATTGCAGATAGTTGCATTGAATAGTGGTTTTGTGGCTATTTATTGCATTGTTAATGTGCCTGATATTCTGGAAACCTGCCTGTGAGGTTTTGGTGACGTGTGCGCACTGTCCGCCGGTCAGCCAAACTTCGGCTTACACCGGCTGTGCTCCCCCTGCGCTGACAGTAGACCTGGTTTCAGATGGCGAGCTTTTAGCGCACCTTCGGCGAAGCCTTTTGGCACGAAACTGTCACTGCGCCAAGCTTGATCTGTTGACTCCTCCCCCTGCTGCGCCACCACACCCATCTCAGCGCATCTCGGTCTGCCAAACTACCAAACTGAGCGCACCTCGAGTTGCGCTGCTCGAAACTAGCTCTGCGCGGGGTTCGCCACCCTGCGCCACCCTGCGCTGCGCCGGGAAACTAGAGCCCTTTGACTTATTTCTACCCAGCCAACAGTGGGACTTAGATTGATTGTGCCGACAGTGGCTTGGAAAACCGCCCATAACTGTGTCACACAGGGAAGAGGGAAGGCGGCTGGAGTTCCTCCAACATTTGCGGTTAGATTATCATATTTTTTTATTGACAAAAATATAGGCTGCTTCGGCTGATTTTATTTTATGCGCACATGTGCCCCTGAATATTTTTTACAGTTCACACACACGTATTTTTAGTGGAGTGAAACACCCCCACTGTCAAGCGCTGGATCTGACAGCCTGAGCACATCGGCACAAAATCCTACGGCGTTCGAGATATTATTTATATCATGAGAAGTCAATACTTTCGGCAGCCTAAATCTTTTATTTAGAAACTATGGCGGGTCAAATTAAACTATGGCGGGCCGCCATAGTTTCGTTAATTAATGGGAAACACTGATTTGGGTATGTGGTCTGAATGTGTACACATACATTCCTGAGAGATGGCAAGGTGTGTGTGCCCCGTATTGGATTTCTGGAGTGGATACTTTTATTCCAGTTGTACAGGATGATGGTGATGATGTAGGAGGACAAGGTACTGATAATGCTGTAGGTATATTGACGTTTAAGGAAAATGATGAGGATTTACTTTATGAAACATTTGATTTGTCATTTCATGCAGATAATCCAAGTGTTTCTAATTTGTGGTATCAGTTTATGACAAGGAAAGTGAGAAAAATGACATCAAATTTCTGTTATGCATGTTCAGTAATGCCGCAGTCAACAAATCAGTTATTCCAGAATGTGGCTGTACCATTAAAATGTCCCAGAGGGATACCATCCCGCTGTTTTGTGATGTTTCACTTTGTCTTGCAGACACATCCTTTTGTGGGTGCACTTGCCCGAATGTCATTCACAGGGAACAGACCTGTCGTGATGATACGACAATTGTCTCTGAAGGATGTTGTCGAGGTTGGGATACAGAAGAGTGAAGGGGTATATCACAGAATGGGGAAGTATAAGATTTATTCACATATTACAGTGAGTCAAGGGAAAGGTAGAGAAGTTGATCATGAGTTTAATACCACATTTATAGTTTCTCTACGTGAATCATCATTAAAAGTGTGTGACATTTTATAAAAAGCATGTATTGAATCTTCCTATGGTAGAGCAGAGCAGAGTAGAGCAAAGTAGAGCACAGTAGAACAGAGTATAGAGTGCAGTAGAGTAGAGCAAAGTAGAGCAGAATATAGTAGAGTAGACCAGAGTAGAGCAGAACAGAGTATAGTAGAGAAGAGTATAGTAGAGCAGAGTAGAGCAGAGTAAAGTAGAGCAGAGCAGAGTAGTGCAAAGTAGAGCAGAGTAGAACAGAGCAGAGTAGAGTTTAGTATAGTACGGTAGAGCAGAGTAGAGAAAAGTAAAGTAGAACAAAGTAGAGCAGAGTAGAACCGAGCAGAGTAGAGCAGAATAGAGTAAAGCAGAGTAGAGCAAAGTATAGTAGAGTATAGTAGAGCAGAGTAGAGTAGAGTAGAGCAGAACAGAGCAGAGTAGAGCAGAGTAGAGTAAAGAAGAGTAGAGTATAGAGTAAAGCAGAGTAGAGTAGAGCACAGTAGAGCAGAAAAGAGCAAGACTTTGGACCACAAAATTATGGGTTTTAACTACTGACCATTCCATTTTGTCAGTACCGAAATGATCATGTCACTACCGAAACTTTACCATAGGTTTCGGTAGTGACTGTTTCGGTAGTGACATTCCTAGCTATTTTTCAGGATCACTAAAGAATGCTAGCAATCACATGGCTAACAAGGACATGTTTGAAGAGTTGTTCACACAGAAAAACATAATATTTTGCATAAACCCCCCAAATTTTTACATAATTGAAGAGAACATGTGTTCGGTAGTGACAGTTTTAAAAGTTACACACTGATTTTCAGACTTTGGAAGAAATTTATTTAAAAAATTATGGGAGTCAGCGACTTACCATGCAGCCATCTCGGACGGGGGTGCAGTACAACCCCCCTTTTCAGAAATTCAGGGGTGTGGCTAAAAACCAGACTCAACCAGTGCATTAAAACTCTTGTGTTTCAGTAGTGACATGAAAACAAGGGACACTATTTTTTTTTAGCATAGTTTCTTAATTTAAAAATTAATCCCACAATACATCTAAATCTTTCAACTTCTTCTTGTTTTAAATTACACTTTTGAAAAAAATATGAAAAATGTTTTAAGTGTTATTTACATGAATTGAATTTTAGAGGTCAGGGTTGGGGACAGCTACTTCCCAATAGAAAGTACCCTATAAATGGTGATTTTGTAGATATTTAGCTTATCACTTTTTCATTTAATGTCCTGGGTTTAAATAGGTCATAACATAATCTTTGTAAATATCTATGTCTAAATACTCAATTATATCATTTTTGTTGTTTTTTTGTTAAGGGACAGCACTTTGCACAAAATCGGTAGAATGCCCCATATATAGAGGTGTGTCCCCTACCAGTCTTTGTCTGATGAAGGGCGTGTAGCCTGAAACCTCACATTAGTGGTTATCTATTAAACAGCTATTGAAGCTATATCTGGTGTGTGGCCTCTTCATGTAATTTTTGGATTCATCTTTGTGTCCAGCACCCAGCTTTACCTGTATTTGGATGTGTGTGCTTTGATGAACCTTTTTGCATAAATTTTTACAAGCACAGCACTCCCCTTGTGATTCCTGATAAAGAGTATCTACAACTGTGCCACCTATCAACACAACCTACCTGAAGATCATGGAACCGAATGCTTCTGCCACGTTTGAATTCTCCTCAGAAGCCTACTCACGTATCATCTTACAAGACTCACTCTTCAGTGCCACTGGTAATGTCAGTGAACAAGCGGGGGTTTCTACCAGAAGTATGATGAGATTACAAGAAAGAGAGACACGTTTGTTCCTGCATGCTGTGACACGCAGTGATTACATGCAGGCAAAAAGGATCCCACAGGGTCTCAGGATCAATAAGGGCCCTATCTAGGAAAAGACAATGATGCATCCTGTGATCGCTGGAGTGAAGTACTGAATAAATGCTCCTTTGACCTGATGGCTCTCACCATCCAGGAAGTATTGGCCAACCTCGCGAGAGTGTGCGAGGAGATAACACAAATACAACAACAACTACAGGACGAGTCTACAGACCCCGTAAAACTCAAACAGCTCCTCGATGAGTATGAACACCACAAAAATGAACTGGTCAAAGAAATCACTGCTTCCAAGAGAGAGAGATGCTGCTGACTGCAACAGCGGTAGAATTTACCAGTGGAAAAACCCATCCCTGTGGAAAAAACGTGGATCCAGGGCGGTGAACAGAAATGCACGGGCAAGTAACTCAGCGCATAAAGACACCCTGCAGCTGACCAGCGACCTGGAGTATGACTCGGAATCCAGCGCCTTCTCCCAAAAGAGTGAATCTTTTTTAGAACATGGGAGAAGAAACAATCTCCTACCACCACGCAGTAGAAGAAAAAATTGCAGGCGGGGGAAGAGCACCTCCCGACAGAGAGCCATATCGGACCCGGCAGACACAGAAACTAAACAGGTACAAAAATGTGATAAACTTGTCCAGCAAAACATTATCCAACACTTGTTTGACCGCCTTATGTAAAGGACTTTCTTTTGCTCCCACCACACAATGCCGTGATTTTGATATAATGGTAGACTTTAACAAGTTTTTTCAGACTTTGTGGCTCAGAGAGTTATTCAGTAGCCATGCTAAGCCTCCATCTTATCCCTCCACTGCTGGGTTTGCAGGTACTGAGAATCGATGTAACTCACTTGAGGTGGCAGAACATGAGGTTGATATGAACTCCAGACTCCCTGCTGGACCCAGGAATCCGTTCAGAGGTAAAAGCACCTTCATTCCTCCTCAGAAAAGAAATGCATCTATTGACACATATTGCAGACTGGTTGAGAGGGATGTCTCTCTTCTGCTGGGCAAGAAGGGGGAATATAAGGTGGCCAATAATTTAGCTAGGGAGCAGAGGATGGAACTGAAAGCCCTACAAAAAGACAACACAGTAGTTATCCAAAGTGCCGACAAAGGAGGAGCTATCGTTATCATGGACCGTGCTGCATATGATGGAGAAATTCAGAGACAGTTGACCAACACCACCTTCTATAAAAAATTGGACCACAACCCCACACAAGAATTTATACAGCACATCAGAGAGAAATTAGGTTCTCTTCTGGACACGGGAGAAATTACCACACAAGAACACAGTTTCATGGCAGTTGATTTTCCCATAACTCCAGTTCTGTACACTCTCCCTAAAATCCATAAACCTTTCACTAATGTACCCCCGGGTTGGCCTATCGCGGCAGCTATTGGGTCCTTAACAGAGAACATATCAGCTTTGGTCATCTCTCTTCCATCCTATGTTAAAGACTCTGTGGAGTTTACTAAGATGATTCAATCTATTCAGTTAACAGATGATAATTGCCTCTTAGTGACCATGGACATTCAGTCACTGTATACAAATGTACCCTTTGATGGTGGACTACAGGCGGCAGAATTTTTCCTAAACAAATGGCCCAGTTGTACTCCCAGCACTGCCTGTATTGTGGATCTCATACAAACTGTTCTTACATCTAACTTCTTTCTTTGTGGCTCTGACTTTTATCTTCAGGTCTCAGGCACAAGCATGGGAGCCAAAATGGCCCCGAGTTTTGCTTCCTTGTACTGTGGACTTTTTGAAAAGGACACCATTCTGAATCATCTTCGCAACCCGCATCTACCCCTCATTTCCAACAGGAGGAGGTATATTCATGATATTTTCTTTATCTGGACGGGCTCTGAGACCCAGCTGAAGGAATTCCATAATTATGTCAACACCAACAGTCCCCATTTGAAATTCACCATGGAATACAACAAACATAAAATTAACTTTTTAGACTTACTTGTTTACAGAGACTAGGCACTGATTTATTCCGCAAAAGCACTGACAGAAACTCTATACTTCATGACCAATCATTCCATCCCATTCCATTGAAGAGGAGTTTGCCTATTTCCCAGTTCAGCTGCATTCGTCGCATTTTCAGCTCTGATGTGGACTTCCATGTCTAGGCTGCAGACCTGGAAAAATGTTTTCTACAAAGACAATACAAACAGGAATGGGTTGCGGAGGCGCGTACATGATTCAACAGCATAATACAATCTGAATGTTTAAGCAACACCAGACCCAGAACATCTGAGTCCATAATCAACTGTGTTATCCAATATTCACCTCTGGGCAGAGATTTCCAATCTATCATTCAAAAACACTGGTACATTATTGAGTCTGATTCTTCTTTCAAAAGTTTAACTACAGCACCCTGCATCGTCTCCAAAAGTAGATCAGGAGCCAGAGCCTTCAGCCATCAGTCTCCTCTCCTGTGGAATCATCTTCCTGTTGCGGTCCGGGAGGCAGACACCGTCTCCCTGTTCAAGACTAGACTTAAGACTTTCCTCTTTGATAAAGCTTATAGTTAGGGCCGGCTCAGGTTTGCCTTGTACCAGCCCCTAGTTAGGCTTACTTAGGCCTAGTCTGCCCGTGGACCTCCTATAATACAACAGGTACCTCCTCTCCTTCTCTCTCTTTTTTTCTATCTCGTCCGTTTAAATGTTATTAACCCTTTGTGACCTACCACAGAGCAAGTCCACCAGAACATATCTTTACAATTTTACCTGCTGTAGGGCCATTTTTGGAGTATTTTAATATGCTATACATCAATACAACCCTTAAATCCCAGAAATTGCTAAAAAGTGCAATAAACCACTAAAAAAATGAAAATAGTTTTTGATTGTACACACATTTTGAAATATCATGGCTGTATCCCTCAAAATTGTAAATGTAAAAAAGTTGCACAAAATCCTTTCAAACCACAGAAAATTTATTTTGAGTGTTTTCATAACTTAATTTTTGAGATACACTCATTTTTATGAAATGTGACAAAAACGAAAGTTAAATGCACATTGTGCACAATTAGCAAAAATACAATATGTACATCAAAATAAACTACTTACAATAGAACAACTAAAGTTCCAAGTTCAAAGTCAAACATTACTTTTCAATAGCACCAGGGGAGCTGTGATAGGTCTTGTGACAGTTCCTGTCCACGATGAGCAATATTTTTTGCTACATTTTTATTGGTGTTGGCACACAGTGTTTTGATGAAAGTACATCCTGAACAGCTCAGATGGAGAGGGATTGTCCACATACTGTGATAGAGGTGGCTGTACACCTGGCCTCCTTTTGGGCAGAAAATGTGGTAGGGGATGTGGCTCCTTTTTCGGTTCTCCAGCCAGCTGCATCACCAGGGAGTGTCTCTGACCTGGAGCCTCTGTTTGCTGGAGACTGACTCCTTCCTCCCCCTCTGCCTCCCTCCGGGGTGCAGGGCGAGGAGACCCCCACTTCCTCCTCCTCATCATCATCGTCAACTCTGCATACAGATGTTACACAGTGTGTTAGATGTGTTCAGCATGAGAGTAATACAATAATGGTGTGTATTTAGTGAAAAATGCTTTCAGTTGTGTTACATATATATTTTCTTTACTTTACTCTAACTCAAAAACAAACAATATTTCATGAATATATACATACATGTCATAGGGGGGATCTCTCCCTTGGATGAGGTTGGCGTCATCTCCACTGTCGGCAGAATCCGGACCAGATGAGTGGACTGAATCTTCATCCGACGCTGTAATTAGCTCGAAAGCTTCGCACCAGGAGAAAAGCCGTTTCGTGCGTCCGGGTTGTTGTGGTTCCATAAATATATGTGTGCAAGTGTGTGGTGAGTGTCTGGTGTGTGTGTGTGTGTGTGTGTGTGTGTGTGTCTAAGTGTTGTTGTGAAAGAGTAAAATACAAAACGAGAGCGAGAGCGAGGGTCCGTTTCACAAAAGTAGGATTCAGACATCCAGGATAAGTAAGTAAGCCTGGCTCAACCAATCCAAAACAACAGAGTTCAGGCTTAATTGGTTCCACAAACGCCAAGCCAGGATAAGTAGACACGGATTCATCAAGCCAGGTGAAACTAATCCTGGATAAGTTGCAGCACATGGCTCCTTAAATAGACCCTGTAATTGATCACAGATTCACTGATTCACCATGGCATCACGTGCAGCATACTTCTCCCCATCGGAGCAGGACATAATTATGGAGGCCTACGAAGAGGTAAAAGAACAAATTAAAAAGAAAGGAAACACTGCCACCGCCATCAAACAAAGAGAGAAAGCATGGCAAAGTATTGCAGACCGCCTGAATGCGTATGTATTGCACAAACACACACTCACTACTCTGCTGAATCCATCACAATTACAATCCAAATAGTTAATTAACATTCCCAAAAACGTAGTTATACTCTGATTATGAAACTGCGAGTGAAATGGACTGTAGATGTGAAATTATGTAAATGCAACTACATATTTGCTCCTCAGTTATTTCATTCACTATCTATGTGTGTGTGTGTGTTATTTATTTTGTCTTAATTAATTTATTATTCTTAGATTAAACATGACTGGGCCCAAACGAACTTGGCAACAAGTCAAGATCAAATATAAGAACATCCTGCAGAATGGTAAGTGACCTGACAAATACTATGCACGTGCGTACATTGTACCCAGAGGGTGCCTACTCACATATTGTCTGTACTTATAGCTGTTAAAAAAAAAACCCACAAGCAAGGCACGGGTGGTGGGTCACCACCAGCTGACCTCACCCCTGCAGAGGACAGAGCCCTGGAACTTAACAGAGGCAGGCCTGTGTTAGAGGGGATCCCTGGGGGGACAGACTCAAATATAAATCCCTCCCAGGAAGATGCCTCCCTCTTCATTAAAGGTACATTCTTCCATCTTTACATGGGACATAACCAACCATTCATATTGAATCCATTTGGACTATCTGACTCTGTTTTACCTTGCAGTATCTGGAAACACCATCTCACTGTTGGAGCCTCCAACAGTGGCGTCACCAATACCAGAGGATGATGATCCAGTGAGTCCTCCATCAAAGTCATACTGTAAGCCTGGCATGTCTCATCTGCTTGCTTTAATATGAATCCCTTTTAAATGTGATAGGTGAAGGCACCAGTGGAGCAGCAGGAGCAGCAGATGAAGTCGATGAGGAGACTGTGTCTCTTGATTCAAGAAGGTTTGAGGTATCATGTCAAATGAAAGTACTCATTCAGTCTACAATGGTGAGAAGTCATCATCATCTGGAGCCCACACAAAATGTCATTTCTGTAACAGGACCCAGATGCTCCACAGGATGAAAGCCAGCCTTGCAACATAGTGAGTATTTATGGAAGTACATTCCCATCATGCAAAATTCCTGCTGTGCTGATTATTATGTGTTTACAGAACTCACAAGCTATCAGGCAGCTGTATGCCACACATCTGAAATGGCAAATACAACTGGCCGATCTGGACATTGAATACAAAAGAAGACAGATGGCAGACCTCTCCGTGGAGTCCGAAATTAAAAGGAGGAAACTGAGGAAACTGAACCTTGAAATAAAAACTTGAGCGGGAGGTGAGTTTCACCTTCAGTGTACACTGTATGCTGACTGTAACACAGACAATCTATTAATTATTATTCTCCTTTCCTCACCCAGCTTCAAGAAGAAGAATCTTAAATAAAAGATCAAAAGACCTTCTGTGGTGTTTGCTTGTTTAATTTGTGCACAGTTAGGTGGGATTGCAGATTGTATTCCACAGTCTGACATAATGCCTAGTGTCATCTCTATGGTAGCCCCAAGTGCTTTGATTGGTTAGAAGTCACACACCAAAGACTGGCTGTATTAAGACAAAAAGAAATGCACATAATGTACCTGAAATGCTATTTCCCAGATATCAAAACACTTTATGGCAGAAGTTGAGCAGTGTGAAGGTCAAACAGGAGCATTTTAATCAATTATCTATTCTTTAAGGCAATAGGTATCCTGATAATTAGATAACCATTTGTAGCTTGTGAGAGTGCAAAGGTGTTCCTCATTAAATCTAGCGATCCAATAGCCTATATGAAGGCCCAAAATGGTGTGTTCCTTCCTGCTCAAACAATGGCGTGTCCATTCCTGCAAGAGGTTGTGGATGAAGAAGCTCTTGTGCTCAGGAGAGCCTTCAGGCAGGAGAGGGTCTTCAGGGACAGGGCAAACCCATTGGCCTTCCCTGATGACCACCTACACGAAAGATATAGGTTTTCTGCAGATGGCATCCGATATCTGTGCAGACTGCTGGGTCCCAGGATCCAACACCACACAGCACGGAGCCATGCGCTGAGTGTTGAGCAAATGGTGTGTGTGGCCTTGCGCTTCTTTGCAAGTGGGGGCTTCCTGTACTCAGTGGGGGATGCTGAAAACCTGGCCAAGGCCACAATTTGCCGTGTGGTGCGTAGTGTCTGTCTAGCCCTCAAATCACTATCAGGTGTCTTCATCTCCTTCCCTGGACACAGAAGACTCAGTGACATCAAAGAGGATTTTTATAGGATTGCAGGTAAGAGTACAAGTGTTAAGTCATAGTAGGATACTTATTGCTTTGTGTTGCAGGTTTCCCCAATGTCATTGGTGCACTTGACTGCACCCATATCAGAATAAAATCCCCCTCAGGTGCCCATGAGGCAGATTTTGTGAACAGGAAATCCTTTCACAGCATTAATGTTCAGGTGAACATGACTTTATGACATTAATGAACATTGTACATTGCTTGTGATGTGCATTGAATGGTTTAATAGTCTACATCTTATAATTTCAGATGGTCTGCAATGCTGACTACCTGATCAGCAATGTTGTGGCAAAGTGGCCTGGCTCAGTCCATGACTCACGAATCTTTCAGTCCTCTGCAGTCTATCGGCGCCTGTCACAAGGTGAGCCACATGACCTCAATTAATAACCACTTTTAAAATCAAGGCTATGTCAAGAATGTCCCTCTATTGATAAGGCTGTGATGATGACATTTTGTATTCACAGGTGAATTCTCTGGTGTGCTGCTGGGGGACAGAGGCTATGCCTGCGAGCCTTTTTGCCTCACACCCTACGCAGACCCTCAGGAAGCACAGCAGGCATATAACGATGCCCATGCCAGGACAAGGGCTCGGATCGAGATGACCTTTGGCCTCCTGAAGGCACGCTTCCAGTGTCTGCACCATCTGAGGGTCAGTCCAGACAGAGCATGCGATATTACTGTGGCCTGTGCTGTCCTCCACAATGTGGCCTGCCTGAGGAAGGAGAGGGCCCCCAGAGTGCCATCAGATGTGGACTGGGACAATCCGGCCATCTTCCCGGATGACGACAGTGGTCGGCTGATCAGGGACCAATACGGTTGAATTATTTCAGTTAAAATGCATTCTGCACATTTAAGTTGAATATGGCCTGCAATAGCAGAGGAATTTGTGTTATTTTATATTAATTTGGCTTATTGTGCTGTGTACTGTGTGTATACAGGCCTGACATTTGTTCATTTGTTAAGTATGGATTTGTCCTGCATTTATTCCAGTGTGCAGACATGCAGGGTGTTTTATATACAGACCTTTGAGAATGTGTATTTATTCTTGTGATGAATAATATGCTTTGATTCAGTGCTTTCTATCTTGTAGAGCACTGTGTGACGTCACTTTTGAAAGGAACTGATGGATTACTTGCTTTGATTTATCCTACTCAATAAAGGAACATCATGTCATCATGTTACTGTATGGTGTGTATTTTTTTAATCATTTATTTACAGTGTATATATATATATATATATATATATGAGAGAGATAGTCTAACTAAATTTTCTACTAAAATCATTTATCTAAAATGACTGCAATTAATGATCACAAATGTTTAAATAATGACAGTGGGTCTCGTTGAATGTGATAAGAATGTGTAGTGTGAAGTGGAATAAATATTAGTTTCCATTTGTGGTAGCTGCTAACTGAGATAAGGGATGAGATTAAATAAATCCTGGAATTTAGCCTGGTCTGGAGCAGGCTAGCTCCACAGAATAAATCTCCATGGTAACTTATGTCAAAACATATCCCACTTCCCCCTATCCTGCTTTTGTGAAACTGGATCAAGGATAAGTTGATCCAGGATAACCAAGATATCCCGGCTTAATCCCTTATCCTGGTTTTGTGAAACAGGCCCCGAGTGTGTGACAGCAAGCTGAGAGAAATATTTACCGCGGAAGAAAGAGAGGAATTTCCCGGGAAATGATGTCACTTCTTGTTGCCGCGGGTAGTGTCGCAAGAAAGACACATAAGAAAATAACGTGACAGTTCACGCTCACAACGTGATGACGTTTAGTCCAACATAGGAAGTGCTGTGAATACCCGCGATCAGGTTTATGTTTTTGTTCTTAGCGCTTTTAACTGTTTTTCTACAAACCTGTCAGTGCAAGGAAACAGTACTCTGGGACATGATGAATGCATGGTAAGTTAGAGTAACTCCTCCGGTTTTAAATGCAAAAAGAATTATTGCTCTATCTTATTTGGTTGCGCTTCCACTGGTATTAAAGGTTTAAGGTTTGAAATTGTGCATAATTAAGGGCGTGGTCACTTTGAGTGACAGGTGGCACCATCAAGGGTGGCTAACTAGCCGCTGGCTCCGCTGTGCGGAGCTGAGCTCAGACTCGGCCATCTGCTCGGCCTCATCTCAGCCAATTCGTGCCCATGTTCAAGGCATTGAACTTGTCCTCCCAGCCATGTTTGTTGCCTTTTGGATATTTTTTCAGGCAAATATTGGAGTAATATGGCTTGCTGTTCGATTAATTATACCAACAGACCGTCCAAGAAGTCTGTGCTCCAGGTTTTTCATTAAGTGAAAGTCGGAAATTCTAGTATTATTTTATTCATGTTTATATGTTAGCACTAATTAGCAGGTATCGGTGTCTGCGGTCACCACAGTCACCACCTAGCTTGTCAGCAGCGTGTATCGGTGTCTGTGGTCACCATCTAGCTTGTCAGCTTATTATTATTGTATTATTAAGCCTTTATTTAGGACATGTAAAATCACGTTGATACCAGAGGTCTCATTTTCAAGTGCGACCTGTATCACAGGAGCAACATCCACATCAAGTTACAGAGCCACAGCCAATACGATACAACACAAGCTTAGCTCGTTAACTAGCTAACCGGCCAGCTAACGGTTAGCCTTCGAGCAAGAGGCCAGTCCGGGGATGCATCTAAGTCAGAGCCTGACAGAGAAGTGTTAGGATTTAGGCATTTAGGGAGAGAATATTTTGAACAAAAGGCTGAGGCTGTGTGAGGTTTGAAAATAAAGGTCCACCACGTTAGTTAGCTAACGTGATGAAATGTTAACGTTGTCATATGAGCAGTGTAACGTTAACGTAACATTCAGACTATACTTGTGTATGTAAATTAAAAAGTGGCGAACTGTGTGAAATTACAACAAGGTGTGTAATGTAATTAAAAAAAAACTAATGTGACATTTGACTGTCACATATAAAATATTAAGATTAGTGTATGATATAGGCCTGTAGTTACACAACAACAGATAATGCACAGACAGAATATGAGGACTGTGATGGCCACCATCTTTTTGTTTTGCTAAAATAAATTGATTATGATCTGTTGAACATTGAAGTAATTTAAGTTGTATTGTTTGCATGTAAAGGTGTCTGTGAAGTAGGTAGCTAACACATATATTACTTTTAATATCTATTTGTCTGTGTAAAGTTTTCCTCTAGGTGACCCAGACAGACTGGACCAGTGGACACTCAACACGAGGAGACAGAACTGGACTCCAAACAAGACTTCCCATCTGTGCAGTGAACACTTTGAGTCATCACTTCAGCACTGACTCCAGGATAAAGACACCTTTTTTCATACAGTACCTCACAAAGAGTCAAGAAACTTATTAGTTTAAAATGATGAATTATTGTCCATAATACATTTAAATGCATTACATAAATTACAAATTGTCATACATTACTAAGTACTCAATTAGGGCACAGTTTGCTCTGTACTATTACTGATAAGGTGAAATTACTGACACACCAGTGCAGTTTAGTGTTCCCCTGATGCAAAAGGCCAAATGAAGATTTTATCAATCAAGGAACATGACATGTATTTAGCGACTTTTTAGTGCCTTTTATGCAAAGACCCTTTATCATAATGAGAATTACTACCTTTTTCCTCACACACAGTCTGTGAAGTACCAATGGAAAAAAATTATTCTTATAATGAGACAGCCGAACATAGCATGATACCACAGTGGCAGTGAGCTTTGAGAACAGTTCAGTTTCCTTTGTGATAGCAGCAATTATTTTAATGTGGATGAACTGCATACTGTACATTCATACTCCAGTTGTCTTGGTAGTATACTGTTAAATTTAAAATCACATTCAAATATAAAGTCAAATATCTACAGAACTTAAACACAAAACTATTTTATGAATGACAGCCACTTACTCAGCAATAAGATCATTTTGGTGGTGAGTGGGCTTTTTTTCTGGTTTTGTTTTAACAATTCTTTAAGACAAATGAAGAAATTTCACTGAGAAACTCTTCTTTTGTGAAAAACAAGGAAATATCTGCACACTGAATAGTTTTAAGTCCTATTGGAGGTATTATTTATTTGTGACGTGACATATGAGACGGTTCTGTGGGTATTGCTTGGTATTGAGGCTTATATAGTGAGGCCAAAAAAACGTGACACACAATTGGCTGGTTATGTTTCTGTTTGCCTCACTATAAAATGTCACAATACCTTTGCCTGAGGAAGACCCTCTCAGAGTTGGCAACATAGTGAACAAGTGATACCTCCTTGGGGGCTTCAAAACTATTGTGTCCAGCTAATTCTTTGTTTTTCACTTTGAGCCCTTTTATCCAGTCACATTCTTTTGTGTTGAAACTAGACTTCTAACAGAGCAGCAAACAAAGGTTACTCTCCAAAATCTTCTCAGGCTCTGCTGCTGGGTGTAAGGTGCTTAGTTATCTTCAAGTACAAAGTTAAAATAATCAGGCTCACACAGAAATGGACTGCTTAATTATTTGTCAATGACAATGTTAAACATTAATGCTTTATGTTTTATCTGTAGTGTATGACTTGTTTGCCCTTTCAATTGACAGTCAGATTTTATTGTGAAATACAACATTCAGTCAGTAACAAAGACAAAAGGAGTGCAAATGTAAATAGAATTTATTGAAATTTTAAACAAGTTATAGATGAATATTAAAAACTTAACATTAGCCATGACAGCCTGGGCTATGTTCAGGCCTAACAAAATGTGTCCTAAAGGCCAAATTCAAAAGCAGTGACACTGCCAACTGTAAGCAGTTCACTGCGTTTGGAGATGGTCTTTAAGACAATTAACTAATTTATTTAAAAACATATAATTTCTCCTAGATGTGAGATGAATGTGTCTGATGTGAGGGTGCTCAATTATGGCACCGTTTAAACTAGGAACAAATGTAGCCATAACACTGTTAACACATTTCCTGGCCTTGTCAATCTTTGCTGGATTGCCACCAGCCTCCCACCTGCACCTTTGGGCCAATGAAGAAAATATTATCTTAATGCCAGGATGCTGGAGGTGAAGCTGGTGCAGGTCCTCCTTCATCATGCTGACCAGCTTGACACTGCTGACCTTTTCTATGTCATTGCCGCCACAGTGGATGATGAGGACATCTGGTGCCGCTCTTCCTCGCAGGGAGTGAGAAAAGAAGGAGAAAAGGCCTCTCCACCCCAGCCAAACCAGCAGACACGGACGCCCGGCATGCTGAGGGTGCTTCCTAAGGTCTCTGCAACTCTCTGGACACCACGCCGGACATAGCTGTCACCAATGCTCCACACTGTGCATATGAAAGTAAAATGAGTGTAATAAATAACTAGTGTTATATATTTAAAAACGTTGAAGCATTTTTAAGATTGCGTAATCTCAATAACAGCTGAATCATTGTTTCAAGGTTTGATGTATAACGTTAGTTTCAGCTAAACTCAACTTACCTCAAGTTTCGTGAGGGAGCTGGCACCAAGCTGGAGCAGCCAACACCACAGGGCTAGCCAAAGTAGCGTAGCTTGTTAGCCTCGTAGCTTCTTAGCCTAGCTTGTTAGCCTTAGCTAACTTAGCAGCGCAGAGCGAGCTGGGCATGTTTAAGCAACCAGGCTTCCTTCGGCCCGCCTCTTTGCCCATTTTTGATTGTCTGGGAGTTGGGTGCAGTCAGGCACTGCCAAGATGGCAACGTCCATAGCTGAGTATTTTGAGCTTCAAACCCGCTCCTCAGAAACGGATGGGTGACGTCACGGTGACTACATCCATTATTTTTATACAGTCTATGGTCCGTCCTGAAAGAGGGATCCCTCCTCAGTTGCTCTTCCTGAGGTTTCTATCGTTTTTTTCCCACCTTAAAGGGTTTTTTTGGGGGAGTTTTTCCTTATCTGCTTATCTGTATGCTGTAAAGCCCTGTGAGGCAAATTGTGATTTGTTATTTTGGGCTTTATAAATAAAATTAATTGATTGATTGATTGATTGATTGATCGTTTATAAGAGAGCACCAAACCTCAGGAGCCTGTTGGTGAGAGCTCATCTTCCTCCCCGAACTCCACCCCATTTTTTACAGTCTGTTCCTGCTGGGAATTACAGATGTGGCCACTGCACCCAGTGTAATTTCACAAACAAAACCAGTACCTTCAATCATCCACGTACAGGTAAATTTTACGATATCAGGGGAGTGATCACATGTAACACCAAAAATGTCATCTATGCGCTCAAGTGCCCATGCGGTTTAGCATATGTGATTGCTATATCGTCTTTTAAATGAACTTTTCTTCTTGATATTACATGTCATGACGTTTCTTACCTGATGTTTAGACGTGTCATATCCCTGACACATGATGTAAATACTATTTTAGGTCTTGCTACCTACTTTGTGTCTTGTAGATGTTTATGTTGTATATCTCACAATGTTATCACATGACTTGTCAGGTGACCCCTTTGACATGTGTATATATAGAGGTGTTTCTCCTACCAGACTTTGTCTGATGAAAGGTGTGTAGCCCACATTAGTGGTTATCTATTAAACAGCTATTGGAGCTATATCTGGTGTGCGGCCTCTTCATGTAATTTTTGGATTCACCTTTGTGTCCAGCACCAGCTTTATCTGTATTTGGATGTGCATGCTGTGATGAACCTTTTTGCTACATCAAAGCTCCCAGACAAATGGTTAACATAAAAATCAGACAGAGGTTTTCTGGTACACATTAACCTTAAGCTGAAGTTGTTGAATACCCCGCTTTGTCAGTGATTTTGGCGTCTGACACTTTGACACCAAAAGCCACCTTTCGCGGCAGTATGTAACGCAGCTGGACATAACCTTTGGCATTGTTATGACATGCCTCTGGATGGCTGGATGGCACCTATCAGGGCAGTATGACATGCTGCTAGATACAGTCAGGCTGAAACGCTGCTGGTAACGATGTAATATAAGGAGTAGGAAAGTCTGTATAGGGTGGGGAGGAGGGGAGGTGGATGGGTCCAATGAACCCCGGACTTTCACCTGGGAGCCGAGTGTGCGAAACCTAACCACATGTTTTTGTTGCCTAAACCCAACCACATGCTTTAGTTGATGTCCCAGTGTTGGTAGCACGTCCTGGAATGTCAATAACAGATGGAGAAGGATACCTAGCACGTCATATGTCAATGTAAAAGCTTTTTAATATGTAAAGTAGTCACTGTAGAATGTGATAAAGTATTCTAATGGCAATGCTGGGGACTGCCAGTGACAGTTTTAAATGTTTTAATAACTGAGCTGGGGTATTTTGATGACTGCAATGGAGATTATGTTCATTTGGTCAATAAATGGCAGATACAACACATTATCCCACTGGTCACAATTATGACTGACCACAAAACACACTTTTCACCTACTTTTCCATGAAAATCTTTAAAAATAATGATTGATTTCCCTTGGAAGGTTTTTTTTTCTAGTCATAGTCTGTGTGTTTTAATGTCTAGAAATGAACTGTCAACAGAGTGCTGAAGTGCAGCAGTGTTGAACTATGGGGAGCCAGTTGGATGAGTGATGGGCTTCAAAAAAGGTCCCTCCATCCAACCCATTCCTTAATGTTTTTCGTTTGTATTGTTTTTACAACCTAAAGTATAATTTAACAAACGTTTCTTTAATCTTTTTGGTCTTGTCACTGTCTGGAGGGAATTTCTCTGTCCCTTTAACACAGTATTTTTCAGTGCTTTATTACAGTGGTGTGGTGACTGTGGCTGTCATTCACTCTTCACTGTCTGTCTCTGCCCAGAGCAGGACAGTGAAACACCAGGTGCCATAGATGATAAACAAGCAGTTTCTCACACTAACTGAAATAAAACCAGTGCTCATAACTCTCATTCTATATTTTGTTTTGTGGATGGTGTGTAGTGTTGCGCCACAGGTGGTGCACAGCCCCTGCTGAGAGAGAGAGAGTAGAGGAGCAGCCGAGAGCTGGGGAGTCAAAGACGGCTGCACTCATAGCATTATTGCGCATGAAAGCTTTACGAGTTAAAAAAAAAAGAAAGAAAACACCAGCTTACAAAAATAAAGGATCACATTCTCGATATAGTTAAATAAAGGTGATCCTGATCAGTTAAAAAAATTACCTTGATTGGTCCCCATCCCGATCTTTGAGATTGTATTGGGACATCCCTAATTTTCATGCAGAATATGAACAGGTTTTCAGTAATGTTTTGTAATTTAATTTCATAATAGTAAGCTATAACAAAAAGTGATGGTCTTATGCTCACATGGAATCAGGCAGACAGACAACACCTTCTGGATGGCACAGGATGAACAAATAGTCTGATAGTCAAATAGTGGCGGGAACAGTAAACAAAACACGTGTAACGATATGTTATGATGGTGCTGTTGTATTGATGGCAAAGAATGGAATAAAATATATTTATTCTTTTGTATCTGTTATTTTATGTAAATATTCTAGTAATGTCCAGTAATTATCCAGATCACACGTTTTCTTCTTGTGAGAGGGAGCCATGTCACATATGGTTAAAAATTCTGTTGCACAGAATGGCAAACAGTTAAAAAATGGATGTGGGTAGATTTGTAGGTGTGCTAAAAAGTCATTTAAATACACACATGTATGCCTATCAACTCTTGCAGTTCTGACTCTAGTCTCTACTCATAGGTAAGAATACTTACTTACTCACATCTTCAAAATCCCTACCCTTCTGGCAGTGCTGATAACAGCTAATTTTAACCGGCAGTCCTCCCAACAATTTCAATACAGATTTGTTGTTCATGATGTAGCATTATCAGGTACAAAATAGGGTGCATCCTGCAATGCAGCGGTGTCAAACATACGGCCCGCGGGCCAGAACCGGCTCGCTGAAGGGTCCAATCCGGCCCTCAGGATGACTTTGAAAAGTGTGAAAATTATAGAGGACATAGATTCCTTGTTTTTTTCAATAAAATGCACTGCTGTTCTTGTATTTGTCCACTAGGGGTCCCACTGTCCTAATAAAAGTAGGAAGCCCTAAGCTGGATATCTGTGAGTCACGTGACAACACAGTCAAGTGCTTACAGATATTACATGCAGGAGCGGCTGGTGAAAAATGTCTTCATCAAAGAGGAGAAAACTGGACAGAGAGTCTTGGATTTTCCAAGAAAAATGGATCAGTTTGTATTTATTCACACAGGTAAATGGGAAGCCAGTGTGCTTGGTGTGTTTGCAGCACCTTTCAGTGCTAAAGGAATATGATATTTGATGACACTATCAGACTAATCATAGCAAGAAATACAAGAACTTGCAAGGACAACTGAGAACAGAGAAGATAAATGAACTGCTGGCAGGTTTGAGGAAACAGCAGTCTGTTTTTAGTTGTAGCCGAGAGATCAGTGATGCAGCTGTTAAAGCTAGCTACTTTATTGCAAATGAAATAGCATCAGCATCAAAGCCGTACTCCGAGTGCAAGTTTGTGAAGACATGCATGCTGAAGGCGGCAGAAATTGTGTGCCCCGACAAGTGCCAGGCCTTTACCAACATCAGTCTGACAAGAAATTTAGTAGCAGAAAGGATTTCCGATCTTGCTGGAGATTTTGACAGTCAAATTAAGGACAAGGTTAAGTCATTTCCTGCATTCTCGGTTGCAGTTGATGAGACCACGAACATTACCGATGTTATTCAACTGGCCATATTCATTCGTGGTGGTGATGAGAGTTTGACTGTCACCAAGGAGTTCTTAAGTTGGTGACAATGACAGACACCACAACAGCAAATTACTGATGATTAACTACTAATGAATGAATTAACTCTCTTGTTGGAGCACTGGACAGGGTCAGGGTCGACAGGGCCCGCACTGTCAGCCTGGCTACCGACGACGCAACATCAAGAATTGGTAAAAAGTCAGGTGTTGTGACAAAATTCAGAGGAAAAGTGCAGGCTGCAAATGGAGAGCACAGTTTTTGGACTTTTCACTGTATTTCGCACCAGAAAGCATTGTGTTGCAAGTCGTTAAGAATGGATCACGTCTTTGAAGTGGCTGACTATATTATTAATTTCATCTAAGGCAGAGGTCTGAACCATCATCAGTTTGACAGCCTTCTTACTGAAAAACACATTACCCATAGCCTGCTGTACCACACCAAAGTACGATGGTTAAGCTGTGGAGCCGTGCTGATGCGTCTTTGATTTACAAGAGGAAATTGGACAATTTATGGAGCAAAAAGGAAAACCAGTGCCGGAGCTGAAGAATGTTGTATGGCTGCGGGACCTTGCATTTACGGTGGATATTACAGAGCACTTGAATATTCTGAACAAAATGATGCAAGGCCATAACAAAGTTGTCACACAGTATTATGACAGCATATGAGTGAGCCAGATCTCAGGCTGTTCATTATCTGTTTTGTAAATGCTGTGTTCATTAATTGTGAATGTTTTCAGAATGTTTTTGCACTAATGTTTTGTGCCTTTTTAGATCCTCTGTGATCTATAAATTGTAATGGACATGTAGACTAAAAGTGAACAATAGACTGATGGAATGTGGAAAAACTGAGACACACTGTTGAAATAGCAGTTATTTTTCTGAAGACATCTCAGGTTTTGTGAATAGATTGTTCATTAATTGTGTTTGTAATTCTTTACACTAAAAGAAAGGAAACAATTTGGAGGTATTGTTATTCATAAGATTATTACGCGGTAGTTTTACTAGTCTACTAGACTAGACTCTTCAAATCAAAGTGGGCTGTATGCAGCCCCCAACTGAAATGAGATTGACACCCCTGCTCACGCATCTATAGTGAGTATACTGTGTCCTTTTGCTCCAAAGGTGTCCTCTTTTCATCCCAAACACCTTTCCTGTTGTCTTCAGGATGACAGTGTGCTGATGGTCTAAGGCTCTGCTGTTTAGCCTGCGAAAAATGTATGTTACACAACAGAAAAACATCGGCCACTGTCATCTGTGATTCTCACCTTATTTGTAGATATGCCGATGGCAGTCAACAAGCAGAATATAGGCCAGTATTGTATTCCAGTATTTTTTAATAAGGACAAATTGTGGTTTGTGATATTGAGCTTTATAAATAAAATTGATTGATACTGATGTTTAGGGTCTGTTGCACTTGTGGCAATTAGCATTGTCATTGCAACTAGAGTAAAATTTGCTTGTGTTAGCATTTCATTCTCTCTGTCGTGGCCTCTGCTCTCAAGTTACATTACTGCCTGTTTGGCGTGTCTGTGTCAGTGACTGTGTGTGTGTGTGTGTGTGTGTGTGTGTGTGTGTGTGTGTGTGTTTGTGTGTGCTCAGCCCTGACTTTGACCTTGTGCAACAGTATTTTTATTTATCTTTCCAGTCACTTTTAACATACCTGATTTTTGTCTAGCTCACAGTTCTTATACTCCTGCTCTCCTTGCTCCTGGAAGGTGACGATGACGAAGCCCACAAATATATTCATCATGAAGAAGGCAATAAGGATAAGGTAGATGATAAAGAAGATTGAAATGGCCACTCGGTTGTTGTACACTGGGCCTTTGTCCTCTAAGTTTGAATCAATGGCTTTATATAGTAACCTAGGTAAAAATGCAAAAAAAAAGAAAAAGTCACACACAAATCCACATATATGCAATATGAAGACAGAAAAGAGAATCAACCCCAAATCGATAAAAAATGGATTGTGGATATATTTAATGCCACTGAGTAAACTGTTTAGAAGCTGCTTACAGCAGACATCTGTATGTCAATGCTGAAATTAATAGAAACCATCAAAGAATTAGCATAGTACAGATCATAACTCACTTTGGCCATCCTTCAAAGGTAGAAATGGTGAAAAGAGCCAGCATCCCATTGAGAATGTTGTCAAAGTTAAGTTCTGAGTTGATCCATTCCCTCTTGTGGACCTCCATTTCATGAAGTGCTCCTTCCTGGTACTTTATAAACCAGCCTCTGAGCCACAAAGTGGAAGGGAAAGACAAATAGGCAGGATCACCTTGATTAGTATTTTTACTAAAACTGGCACTTGCACATTATGAGACAATCAGTTTTCTTGCTCCTGTAGCCAGCAGTAATGACATAAGTTAGCCCCATTTCCGTATATCCCATCCATTGCATGACAATGACAGTACTAAACTTTTCTAAGAGAACCATCCAAGACTGTCCCTCATGCAGTGGATGAGGCAGTTCTGAACAGGGCTAGCTATGGGGTTGATTAAAAATACACAAATAAAGGACTGAACAGCAACAATCCAACTTCTCCCCCCAGCCTGTAGTCAGCCAGAATAACTGTTTATAGCTAATATTACTGCCTACAGCAAGCATAGAAACTATTTAGGATTTTTATGAATGCAATTTAAGACTTCTAAATACCTTATTTGGTCTGTACATGAGGAAACAGAATTCTGTGCTTCTGAAGACCTGTCAGGTCATGTAGATACCTTGTTAATGAAGTCCAAATATTGGTACAAGGGGGAGTATCTGGTTAATCTTAATCAAGATCCACTTTCTTTTTTCAGAGCTTTCAATCACATATTGCAGGCTTCAGAGGCGGAATGGTAACTCCTGTTTCTGTTCAAAGATGAAAGGTTTTCCATTCTACTAATCATGCCCTCTGTCCTCCAGTGTGAGACCAGAAAATTGCGGCAATGTCTCTGTAAAGCACTTTGAATTACCTTGTGTTGAATTGTGCTATACAAATAAACTTGCCTTGCCTTGCCTTGCCTTGCCTTTCTCCTGCATTGTTCAAAAGCCTACTCAATTATGAGTGCTGCTACGCTAAAAGCTAATGATTAAGCTCAGAGTTTAGTGATAGTCAGAGAGGACAGGAGAGAAAGAAGAGGAAGAGGACAGGACAAGAGCAGTCAGTGGCGGAGCAGCTTGTAGCTAATGGGTACCTGTCTGTAGGCTCTCCACCTGTCAGTGAGACAAACATGAAAAACGTGCAGTTTAACTGACGAGGAGCGGTCATTACGCTCGACTATTACGCACGGTTGTGAGGTGCGCAGTGGCAGATCTCACAGCACACTGTTTATAAACCAGTTTACCAGTTTAATTGCAGGAAATGTTTAGTTGTTAAGCCATTTCTCATAAATATAGACATTCACTGTATATCCACTTTTCTACATGTGGCTGCTGCTTGACTCTCTCGTTATCAACAACTTGCAAAGCTGAGATAAATGTTTAAAGTCCAAAAAAAGTAATTTATTACGAACAGGTCAATAAAACAGGTTTCAAAATTCAAAATACCTTGTAAACAAACAAAATATTCAGTATTACACATTTTCTTTGGTTACTTTTCTTTCAAACATTTTTTAAAGTTATGATCTCACTGCCGGTAAAAAAAAACAAACATACTGACAGCTCAACACTGCAAGACAGGTTTCAAAGGAGAATAAGAGAGAGAGAGAGAGAGAGAGAGAGAGAGAGAGATCAAGTGGGCGTGTAAATAGCATAATCTGAAAAAGGCAGTTATCTGACTATGAGAAATCTGATAAACTTAGATTTTTGCCTGATAATTACTTTATTCATTGCATGTGTACATGTTAATTTCAATCAATCAATCAATCAATCAAGCAATTTTATTTATAAAGCCCAATATCACAAATCACAATTTGCCTCACAGGGCTTTACAGCATACGACATCCCTCTGTCCTTATGACCCTCGCAGCGGATAAGGAAAAACTCCCCCAAAAAAACCCCTTTAACAGGGAAAAAAAAATGGTAGAAACCTCAGGAAGAGCAACTGTTCTGGCTACTGTGGTACAATATGTTTAAAGGGTGTATTAATATCTGGCAATATACATGTGTGACAATAGTCATATGTGTATAATAACAGTAGAAGTATGACTAATGACTAATGATAACAACAGCAGCAGCAAGAGGCATCTGGCAAGACCACAGCAGCAGCACAACCACACACGTCACGCTGTCCAGGCACCGCTGCGATATGTGTTAATCTGCGAGACAGTGGACACAAAGGCTCCAGATAAGAAGCCGAGTTAGTGACATCCAGAATGGCCGAGTTAGCAAGATCCAGTAATAGAATACGAGAGAGAGAGAGAGAGAGAGAGAGAGGGAGAGAGAGAAGGAGAGAAGGTGCCCGGTGTATTATAGGGGGGTTCTCCGGCAGACTAGGCCTAAATCAGCCTAACTAGGGGCTGGTACAGGGCAAGCCTGCGCCAGCCCTAACTATAAGCTTTATCAAAGAGGAAAGTCTTAAGTCTAGTCTTAAATGTGGAGACGGTGTCTGCCTCCTGGACCATAACAGGAAGATGATTCCACAGGAGAGGAGCCCGATAGCTGAAGGCTCTGGCTCCTGATCTACTTTTGGAGACTTTAGGGACCACGAGTAACCCTGCGTTATCAGAGCGCAGTGTTCTGGTGGGATAATATGGCACTATGAGCTCTCTAAGATATGACAGAGCTTGACCATTTAGAGCTTTATAAGTTAACAGCAGGATTTTAAATTCAATTCTGGATTTTACAGGGAGCCAGTGCAGCAAAGCTGAAACAGGAGACATATGATCTTGTTTCTTAGTTCCTGTTAGTACACGTGCTGCTGCATT
Organism: Epinephelus fuscoguttatus; assembly: GCF_011397635.1. NCBI lineage: Eukaryota > Metazoa > Chordata > Actinopteri > Perciformes > Serranidae > Epinephelus > Epinephelus fuscoguttatus. Next base: position 52,429,868 of record NC_064752.1, read on the forward strand.
CTGAATTAGCTGGAGAGTTTTTAAGGACTTACTAGAGCTACCTGATAATAGAGAGTAGAAATTGGTGCTCATCCAAGTTTTTTTGTCTTTAAGGCAGTTATGGAGTTTAGTTAATTGATTACTTTCTTCTGGCTTCATCGATAAATACAACTGTGTATCATCCGCATAACAATGGAAATTTACAGAGTGATTTCTAATTATGTTACCTAAAGGAAGCATATATAGAGTAAATAGGATTGGTCCGAGCACAGAACCTTGCGGAACTCCAAAACAAACTTTGGTACGTAAGGATGATTCATTATGAACGTCAGCAAACTGAAAACGATCAGATAAATAAGATTTAAACCAGCTCAGCGCAGAACCTTTTAGGCCAATTAAGTGATCCAGTTTCTGCAGTAGAATTTGATGGTCAATTGTGTCAAACGCCGCACTAAGATCTAATAAAACAAGTACAGAGACAAGTCCTTTGTCTGAAGCAATGAGAAGGTCATTTGTAATTTTAACTAGTGCTGTCTCAGTGCTATGATGCACTCTAAATCCTGACTGAAATTCCTCAAATAAATTATTATCATGGAGAAAATCACACAGCTGGTCTGCGACTACTTTCTCAAGGATCTTTGACAGAAAGGGAAGATTAGATATTGTGTCTATAGTTGGCTAACACCTCTGGATCCAGGGTGGGCTTTTTTAGTAGACGTTTAATTACAGCTACCTTAAAAGACTGTGGTACATAGCCTGTTAATAAGGATATATTGATCATATCTAATATATGAGTGTTAACTAAAGGAAAGACCTCCTTAAGTAGCCTAGTTTGGATGGGGTCTAAGAGACACATTGATGATTTAGATGAAGAAATCACTGCAGTCAATTCTTGAAGAGAAATTGGGGAGAAGCAATCTAAATATATATTAGGTTTTACAGCTGTGTTTGAGGTTAGATAGGTACTATCTGAGGACAGGAGGTCATGAATTTTGCCTCTAATAGTTAGAATTTTGTCATTAAAAAAGCTCATAAAATTATTACTGCTAAGGGCTAAAGGAATACAAGGCTCAATAGAGCTTTGACTCTCAGTCAGCCTGGCTACAGTGCTGAAAAGAAACCTGGGGTTGTTCTTATTGTCTTCTATTAATGCTGAGTAATAGTTTGCTCTGGCATTGCGGAGGCCCCTCTTATAAGTTTTGAGACTGTCTGTCCAGATTAAACGAGATTCTTCCAGTTTGGTTAATCGTCAATTCCTTTCAAATTTTCGCAATATTTGTTTCAACTTACGGGCTTAAGAGTTATACCAAGGAGCGAGCTTTCTTTGCTTTTTTAACTTCTTTTTAAGAGGAGCTACAGAGTCAAGTGTTGTTCGCAGCGAGCCTATGGCGCTATCGACAAAATGATCAAAGTCAGTACAGGAAACCTCTGTTACTGAGGGACTTGAATGAATGAATTTAACGACGGAGTAATCTGATTTCAATCATTTTGTTTTGAATTTGGACATGTGCAGCCAATGCTAAGAAAGGTCCTATGCCTGCCTGTTGGAGAGATAGAGAGAAGATTAAAGCGTCAAATTACGGTAAAAGATGCTGTATAAAAGACAGGCTACAACTTTTTTTCCTTGTCCCCCCCCTGGAATTATTCTCTAAAATCTTACTGTTTATTGTCCCCCCCAACTATGAAATGGGATTTTTTCCCCAAAAATTTTGAACGAAAATACATAAGGAACTGGTCTATACAAACAAGTTCAAGCTGTGAGCTTGATGTGAGACTCCCAGTCTCTGTGAAGCTGGCTGTTTCTGCTATATGCAAAGACACTTCCTGGTGATGTATTCCTCATTATAACTTTTCATGAAAGGTTGATAAAATCGTTCTCTTGCAAGGCTCAAAGCTCTCTCCACACCAACAGGTCCTTTGTTGTCATTTAGGTGAGTGAGGGGTGCCATTCTCCACATGCAGTTTACTCCTTTCTTGTGGAGATGTCCAATGTCCTGCATCTGTTCTCAGTCAGTTCTGTGTTATTCTCCTTTAACCAATGATGGCCAAGGATGGCCCACTGCATTCAGCTTAGCAGTGCTCATCACATAAGTCAAGAGATTGTTATCAGTATAGACAATGACAGTTGACCCACTTCAAGGCCAGAAACTCAAGCTTGCCACTGTGAAGATGGGAATTATGCTCTGCTGATGTTGATGTGCAGGACCCAAAGCCAATTATCTTAATTCTTCCATCGTGGCTTTGACAGAGGACCACTCCGAGGCCCTGTTGAGAGCCATCAGTGTGGAGTATGAAGAGATGGTTAACATCTGGGTTTGCTAACACTGGTGGGTTGGTTAGAATGTTTATGAGGTGCTCAAGAATCTGCTTGCTGGTGTTCACTGCTCCACTCCACAGGGGTGTATAAAGGCAAATGAGGGCCCCTTGTTTTTGTCCCCTTGTAGGCTTTGGTTGTGATGAACTGGACTTATACCTAGAACAGCTCATATAGCGGCCTCGCTATGCGTGAAGAATCTTGCAAATATGCTCTGCAATAGCTCAGGAAACATCTTCTACTATCTGTGGAGCATTTCTCTGTCAATACCCATACTGCCTCTACATCTCTTGGATCCACCCTTTACCCCGTCTGCCGACACCAGCTAAGCAATATACCTAAAGTCCTTGCAAAACAGTTCACACTTTTCTAGCCTACACTTAACCCTGTGGTCCTGCAGGGCTTGGGGTACATGGTGCTGCACCTAAACATGCCCTTCAAAGGGCCAGGAGAAGCAGAGGACATTGTCCAAATAAGGAACACCCCTCAGAGTGTCAAGCATTCCCTTTATGCTTCTTTGTAAGGCTGCTGGCAGGTTTGACAACCTGAAGAGGCTGTGAAGGCAGGCAGGTGCCGTGAACCCTTAGCAACCAACTGTAGCCCCCAATTAAGTCAGTCAACTCCTGTATGTGAGAAAGGGGGTGTCTGTTGGGCACAATCTTTTTTGTTCATCAGTAATACAAAGAAGTAGTAGACAAAGGTGCAATAATCTTTTTTTCCTCACACAAACAATAGGTCCGGCATATGCTGACTGAGACAACTCCTGGATGTACTCTTTTACTTCCGTGCTTGGGAATGGAGGCATAAGCCTTCTGAACAGGGTTTTTGTCTTTGAGCCTGATGACATCTGGAGAAACAGGATACATCCAATGTCACTGCTGTCCCAAGAGAACACCAAGACTCCTCATAGAGCACTTCCTTGACTATCTGTGGTTGTTCTAGATGTAGCAGTATGAGACTGTAGTCATGCTGTGCCTTAATTAGTGCTGCAGTATCAGCCTATCTCTGCTGGGGTGCAGTCTATAAAGGTGGGTGGTTGTGTACTGGGAGCCCTTTTGCCTTGAAGTTCCTGGGTGCCCTGCCTCCCCTGGTCGCCTCACCTGGTCGCCTCACTGCCGGATCGCTCGGCTTGCCGTTCTTAGGTATGTTGCAGTTGCTGCGTGGTTCTGTGTGCTTTTCTATATGTAGATATGTTGATCTGATAATGCCTGATCTGATAGTTATTGTTTAGCCTCTAATGTGCTTCTTTCTATGGCAGGGTTAACGTGTGTGTGGTGTGTGTAGGCCTACTCATTATGTTTGGGTTATTTTGCATATTTATTTGGGTTTAATTATTCTTATTTAGCTATTATTTTTGCTTGTTTTGGTTGCTTTGCATGTTTATGTGGTTTATCAGTTTTGATAAGTTCAAGATTACTTCTGATTATTTTTGTTTCTTTGCTGTGGGTTGTTTCCTTGATAGTTTTCCTTCGTTGCATTTGTTTGGTTTTTGTTAAGTTATGTGGGTTTAATTAATTTAACCCTGAGTTAAAAACCAATTCAGTTATTTGCCTTTCCTTGGCATATTTTGTGGGTTTGCCTTAGAATGTGTGTGTGTGTGTGTGTGTGTGTGTGTGTGTGTGTGTGTGTGTGTGTGTGTGAACTAAAGGTTTTATTGAAAAACTGTGTTAAAAATAATATATTGATGAATAAAATGAACTGAATCTGTACGCTGGACCCAGCCTCGAGCTTTCATTAGTAAACGAACTTGTGTGCTTTAACCACTGTATAAAGGGTTAACATAATTCTCCCGGTGAAATTCCTGGGGTGGCATTGTTGGCAACCGGTAATTAATTTTATAATACTAATTTCCTTACTAGCTGTTTGCTCACGCCTCCACGTTTGGACATGGTTGGCCTGATCAAAATTATCTTATAAGTAGTTAACTAAATTATCTCACTATTTTTCACCCTCCCCCGCTCACCACACAGATGAAGATGACTGAGGTCAACCACCTGGTCACCAAGGATCAGTCAAGGTGGTGCTAGAAGTACTGACTTTGTTGACTTCAGCAGTGAAGGTTGATGCCTCAACCTGTTGTGTCTCTGTGTTTCCCATCTCAATGACTTTGGCTATGTGCTAGATGGAGTCCAATGAGAATGACTTCATGTTTAGTGTGATCGGAAATGGGCATGCTAACAAATGGCCACCTGCTCTTGCTGATCTCTAAGATGCCCTCTCTGAAACTAATGGCTGTTCTAAGGTTGGGGGCTCATAAATAGGTGGTCACCCTGCACTGCATTGTTTTTTCCCAGTGGGATGCTCCGTACTCTTTAACCCCTCTGATTGTGGCCATTCTGTAGTTTGGTGTCTTTTAGACCTTTATGTTTACTCCTATTTATCTGACTGATTTCATTTCATTTACGTTCATGATGAATCATCTCTAAATACTGAAGTTTGTTTCGGAGTTCAATCAATCAATTTTATTTATAAAGCCCAATATCACAAATCACAATTTGCCTCACAGGGCTTTACAGCATACGACATCCCTCTGTCCTTAGGACCCTCAGAGCGGATAAGGAAAAACTCCCCCAAAAAAACCTTTTAATGGGGAAAAAACGGTAGAAACCTCAGGAAGAGCAACTGAGGAGGGATCCCTCTTCCAGGATGGACAGACTTGCAATAGATGTCGTACAGAACAGATCAACATAATAAATTAACAGTTATCCGTATGACACAATGAGACAGAAAGAGAGTCCTGATGCTTTGGCAACATAGTTCTCGTAACATTCATGCCAATAAAGCGAATTTGAATTTGAATTTGAGAGACAGAGAGAGAGATGCAGGACAGACAGTAAAGACAGTAGCTTACAACAACATTCATGACAGTAATGATATAATAATATTATAATTATAATTCTGGTTATTGTGGTACAATATGTTGAAAGTATATATAAATGTCTGATAGTATACATATGTGACAATACTCATATCTGTATAATAACAGTTGAAGTATGACAGCAGCAGCAGGAGGCATCTGGCAAAACCACGGCAGCAGCACAACCACACACGTCACACTATCCAGGCACCGTTGCGATATAAGTTAACCTTTGAGACAGTGGCTCGCAGACAAGGCTCCGGAGAAGAAGCCGAGTTAGTGACATGCAGTACGGCCGAGTTAGCAAAATGTAGTAACAGGACATGAAAGAGAGAGAGAGAGAGAGAGAGAGAGAGAGAGAGCCCATTGTATTATAGGAGGTCCCCCAGCAGACTAGGCCTAAGTCAGCCTAACTGGGGGCTGGTACAAAGTAAGCCTCAGCCGGCCCTAACTATAAGCTTTATCAAAGAGGAAAGTCTTAAGTCTAGTCTTAAATGTGAAGACGGTGTCTGCCTCCCGGACCATAACAGGAAGATGATTCCACAGGAGAGGAGCCTGATAGCTGAAGGCTCTGGCTCCTGATCTACTCTGCAAGGACCCCTCGGATCAGAACCTTTGGAACAAGGACACAGCAAAGAATGCAGCTGGAACCACAGCTCTTCCCAGCCTTCTTCTGCCGGCTAACAAAGCAGTACACCACCAAGTGACTCTTTCTCCCATCCACTCAAGGATCGGTAAAGTAACAACTGGGCATAGCTTTATCACAGCTTTACAGGCTAAGCAAGACTATTTAACTTGTTGTATGTGATTTAATGCTGTCATTGAGTTATTGCTGTGATTGTTTGCAGTTAGGTCATTGATTAGTTGGTTTCGCCAAAGCTAAGTGTTTAGTTTGCTAATACTGTTCACAAACAGATTCTTGCACACTAAACAATCTCTGCACTAATCCAGACCATTTGCAACATTGACATAGACTCATTAACAAATAGGCTTTCAACAGAGCTACACCCAAACAGGCATCTCAAAGTTCCCACATCTTTTCCTTTGTCTTTGTCTTCACCACACGGTCAGACAAACACCTCCCCCGATCTGAAGCCTGCTTTGATTTGGCCTTCTTGTAGTTTTCTGTTGTCAGCCATTTTGTTTGCCATTTTGTAGGCCAAACGGCTCTTTGATCACCACACCCGCCTTTGTCTTTCTCTCTCGCTCTGTCACACTCACACACACACATGCACACACACACACAAACCAAGCTTGTATATAGTTAGTTAGAATGTGTATGTTTTGGTTTGCTTTGCTAGTTTGTGAATAAATATAATTCTTTGGAATCATATCTGCTGTCTGTTTAATGTTGCACAAGAGTGAATGAATAGTCAACCTCTGCTGCATCATAACTCCGAAATCCTTCAGGCTTTACTGTTAATTTTGTTTATTGTCATTAATTTAATTATTAATCAAAACTCCAAATTAATAGTTTAGCATATTTTATGAGACTGATATCTTTAATTGGCTATCATTTTCCCTTTACGGGAATGGTGCCCCACGAGGTGATTTAATATTAATTAAGTCATATGATTTAACATAATTATTAATTATTATTAGTAATTATTAATTATTTCTGATAGCCAACTGACCCCAACATATTTGATGCCTCCGTGTGAAGCCCGAATTTAAATCCCTACATATTTGGTGTCCCTTGGTGAGGCCTAATATGTTGATCACTACATATTTGGTGCCACCCGTGTGAGACCTAAAAATATGTTCTTAACAGATTTGTGTGATATTGGACTTTATAAATAAAACTGAATTGAATTAAATTGAATATAAAAATAATCAGTGCTCAATGGCAGACATAACAGTGAGCAAATGACATAAGCAGCTAAAATGATGGAGTTTGTTTGTGTGTAGGCTGCAGGTCATGTGTGTTCAGTTTTGATTTAACTACAGGACAGGAATGCTTATGCTGTTTGTTACTATATTGCTTTTGGCTGTAATCCTGGGCTCTATTTCAGGAAGCAGGCTCAACAAACTCTGAGCCTAATCCCAATCTCCGGGTTGACTGAGCCTGAGCTGAGAAACTCTGAGTTTTCGGTTCCAGAACAGCTGATCAGAATCAGTTCAATCAACTCTGAGTATGTTCAGACTGAGAGAGGCACGTTCACAGCGAGCACCAAAAGACATCATCAGTGGAGTGCAGATAAAGTGATATCCAGTGGCCGAAAGCAGAAAGCCGCTTGTTTCAGCTCAACAGCGTGAGGTGTGATAGGAACAGACTGCAGAGTGTGTTAGTAGGTAATGTGTTATGCAATGTGATGTGTTAATGTGTCTAATATACAGAAAATACAGAAACATTACACAGAGTTCAAATATTTTAATATAATTTGCTCTATCATCTTATTCAGCTGTAATCTGATGGAGCCCAAACACACTGGGCAGCAACTCAAAATCAAACACAAAGATATTGTACAGACTGGTAAAAGTTTTGCTTATACTTTCTTCATTCTGTCAATATTAAGCTGAGGTTAATTGAATTGCTGAACTGCTGTGAAATGACTTCTGATTCACGTAATCCCCTTTATGCTCAGATGGAGCTATTATGGGATGTTAAGTCCCGTAAATGAGCCAGTTACACCGTGGAATCTTTAAATATATGAAAAGTATTCATGATTCATTGCATCATGTAACGTAGATTCATTTCTGATTAACACTGACAAACCTGCAGTTCTTTGGAATTCCTCTTTTTTAAGATTATTTTCAGAGCTTTTGTTGCCTCTAAAAAACAAAACAGTTTAATGTTGAGGGAGAGAGGGAATGAAACGCAGCAAGAGGCTGCAGGCTGGGCTTGAACCCGCAGCGGCTGCATCAGGTGCTGGCCGTCTGATCACGGGGTGTCTGCTCCATCCACTAAGCCACCGATGCTCCGTTGCAAATACTTTGATAATTGATTCTGATTCACGTCCAAGGAAAACCACAAAAAAACGGTCAAAAGTCTTTTCAGAGCCAGAGTCACTTTTCTTACGGCCCGACAAACCGCTGTCTCGCTGATGTGTTCAGTGTGTCTGATGTTATAATGAAAACTGCTGCTGCCTCAGAATCACAGGACAATGCATAAAATTTGCTCCGATGATAATGTAAATCCACAATGTGTAATATTTGATATATCTGTGTGGAACAGATTGTTAGATAAATGAAAGACTGTGAGGTCAAACAGTAGGCTATCTTTCATACAGACACTCCTCCAGGGAGAAATCCAAACAGGGTCTAATCACCTTCTCCTTATGCAGCAGCCGCTGTATAAACTGTGCCCCCCAACATCCACAACTTCATTCACTAAAGGACACACCATGTCTCTCCTACCTGCGACATGCTCAGCCTCAGCATGTCGCATGTCGCACACAAAACAGTCAAGATAGCAGCACAGAGAGCTGATACTCACCCAAGACTGTTTTCCTGTTCTATTTGCAGTGTTTGCAGTGTGTACAATAACATCTACTAATCAGTGGTTTGCTGATGTATGACCACAGTGTCAAAGTGTCATCTATGATAGAACCCTTCTTCTACTGCTCTAATGCAATGTATTCGAATGGTACAGCTTGTCTTCTGTGGGGTAAACATTGGTAAAGGAAACAAATCCTGTTTTTTTTTGTGAAAATGAAGTTAACATCAATATCATTAACAAAGGGTAGTATTTAATTGCATTTATTAATAGATTTACAAGGCGTCTTACCTGCTTCTCAGCAGTAACGCGTTATTAGTAACGGCACTGGTTTTGGCAGTAACTAATACTCTAACGTGTTAGTTTTTAAATTCAGTAACTCAGTTACCATTACCAAACACTGCGTTACTCTGTTATTTTTGGCCAGGTTTTAAAACGGCACACAGCATGCAGTATTCCTTCATAAACTTCAGTTCCCTTTCACTAAAACATTTTAGCCCTAAACAATAAAAGATAGTTAAGTCAGATAGAGGTATTTGAACAATTCTTATCAGAGCATCTTAATGAAACATGTCTCTCACCATCTCTGAAGTCACTGTTGACCTGCTGGCCTCACCACAGTGCTGTAACATTACATAAAGCAGTAGTGCTTCAGTATATTTTTAGTCCCAGTAACGTTATATCCAGTGACATGATATCCATTGTTATCCCGAGGAAGCTTTTGTTGCAGACAGACAATGTCTGCGGTGGGTGACAGACACGACACCATCATGTAGCTCTTCAAATGTTCTCTTTAGCTTATTTTCCATATTTGTATCTAAGTAACATTACCGTAGTTGTAAAACGTGTAAAACGCAGGAGACGGTTGCATGTTTCCTATACCGTTCAATTGTTTTGTCAAGTTGTAGTCTAACAGTCCCTTGGTTAAACTCCATCCGCTGTTGCTTAGGCGATGTAGCTACGGGCCAATACAGTTAAGATATGTTTTGGGCTGCAGGGCTGAGTTTCCCAAAACATGATCTTTCTTAGCAACGCTGTCTTCTTTGTGGCTTAGAAAAACTACACTGCAAAAAAGAAAAGCACCTAGTGCCCTCTAGTGTCCCCACTCAGTCATCTACAGCCAGGACATACTCAGAGTACAGATGACACTAGTGTGCATGCGTCAAGGTCATGGTGTGACAAGAGTCCTAAAATTTAGTTTTTTTGGGAGGGGGAAGTAACTAAAAAGTTACTTTTCTCAGTAACGCATTACTTTTTGGTTTAAGTAACTGAGTTACTAACTGAGTTACTTTTTAATGAAGTAACTAGTAACGGTAACTAGTTACTATTTTTCAGTAACTAGCACAACACTGCTTCTCAGTGATGGGTTAAATAAATGTTTAAACAGCTCATATTTCAGGCTTTTAAAATAAAGTGAATAATAATATGATAAAATGGAAATGCTCTTTGTCCTAGTTTGAATTACAGATATATCAGTCAATCAATCAATCAATCAGTCAATCAATCAATCAATCAATCGTCACATTAAATCATAAAATGGTGATGTCAGTGAAATACAGTTGTCAGTTCCATCAGCTGGTATACTCAAACTAGTTCAGTTCATCTTTTATAGGTTTTATATAGGCCATATTATCCCACCAGAACACTGCTCACTCTCTCACTCTCTCTCTCTCTCTCTCTCTCTCTCTCTCTCACTCTCTCTCTCTCTCTCTGTACTGCATGTCCCTAACTTAGCTTCTTCTCCGGAGCCTTTGTGCTCCACTGTCTCCCAGGTTAACTTACATCGCAGTGGTGCCTGGGTATTGTGACGATTCCTCGTGGCTTACGGAATGATGCAAAAACTATGGTTGCAGATCACAAGCCGTCCAGGGCGCTTGGCGCTATGCACAGTGTCAACAGCCCACTCGGTTAACATTGGCACTGAAAGCAGGTGGGCAGCACTTCATGGAAACACACTTTCCAACATTGGGTTGTGAAAAATAGGGAGATTTTTTTCAGCAGTTTATCGGCCCAAGGAACAAGGTTCTTGGGCCATCTGATGTGAACAGAAGTGCTCTGGCTCACACGAGAATTTCGGTGCGCTGCGCTTCGCAGCACTTCCGTGGACGGTGTGGCCCTGGCATCAGGTGTCTCTCTTTCTCTATCCATCTCTGTCTGGGCACTGAACTGAGCGGAAGACAGAAACCAGCAAATGATTACTTCTTCTTCTTCTTCTTCTTCTTCTTCTTCGGCAGTATCAACGCTACTTGGCGTATCACTGCCTCCAGCGAGTGACTGAGTCACGTCACCGGCTTGCCTCTTACGCGCAGGCAGGCCAGGGTTGCCAGATACTGCGACAAATATCCCCCATAATATTACTTGTTTCCTTCACTGTAAAATCGGGAGATTAGCGGGAGAAATTACTGACCTGGAGCATCGCAGGAGATAGGGTTAAAAATCGGGAGTCTCCCGCGTGAATCGGGAGAGTTGGCAAGTATGTGGAAAATCAGTGTGCTTCACACTGCTTCTGCATCCAGTGTGAACCTGGCATTAGGCCCACAGCTGTCACACCTGATGTAACACACCAATTTAGTCTTGTGCCAAAGTAATGACAACTGGGCAATCTCCATGAAAACTTGAGAATAAAATCCCTGGAAAAAGGTAGCAAGTGGACCTGTTAAATGTGCCTTTTTTACTGCAGGTTCTTTCTAATTTCCAAGTTAAGCACTTTGGATTACATTTGCCTTTGAATAATTTTGTGCAGAGCTTGTGAATCCTAGAATAAGAATGTGCAGTGTCACTGTTATAACAAACAGAACAAAGTCCTTACTTGCATGTTTCCTCAGTCATTTTGTCAGGATCTGTGCAAGCATAGAACTTGCCCTGGGAAGGCAACAAAAGTGTATTTATGAGAAGGCAGATAGATAATGGTTAGCATTACTAAATATAGTATTACGGAACACTTTGCATTGTATTTTCTTCTCTCACTTTGAAAAGTTGGACTCCAATGCAGGCAAACATGAAGTCCAGCAGCATCGTGACCAGTACAATATTTCCAATGGTCTTGACAGCAACAAATACACACTGGACAACATGCTATAGAGACAAGAGATATTACATATGATGAATCAGGTGAGTTTTAGGCCATTTAAAACAGCAGGTATATTGATAGATATCTCATACCTTGAGTCCCTTGGCTCTATTGATGGCCCGCAGGGGCCGGAGTACCCTTAACACCCTTAGAATCTTTACAACTGAGATGGCACTGGATCTAGATGTTACAAACAAAGGCACACCCTTTTTACTGGTGTATTGTTTTACTAGAAAGCAATATGTTGTTGTTTGCTCTCTTGGTGTGATAGCACACGGCACTGCTTTATCCAATACATTTCAAGACTCCACTTACTCCATGCCCATTGAGAGGAGAGATACACTGACGACCAGAAGATCCAAAATGTTGAAAGAGTTCCGACAGAAAGACCCTTTGTGAAGAATAGCACCATATGTTGTCATCTAAAAAAAATAAAAACAGCAACAAAAACAAATATGTATATATATATATATATATATATATATATATATTATCCATTATGACACCATGACTGTATAAAAGAACAATCTGCTGTAGGCATAACACACGGCTAATAAAAAACAAACAAAATTGCAGAATGACAAACAAAAAAATATTGTTGCATCTCAAAACTATTAACATTGTCTTTGAATTCATAGGACAGGTAAGTAAAAGGAGGGGAAAAAAACTAAAAAAGAAAGAAATGTTATCATTGACCAAGACAAACCTTTAATGTCTGTTAATTACAGCTTTACCATAACTCATTTAAGTCATTTTTTGACTGCAGTGTGAAATACAATTTTATATATTTTTAAATGACCAATAAGTGATGAAGCCCTGAGAACTATTTTGTTGTTGTTTTTTGTTTGTTTTGTTCTGCAGAAAGTGATGGCCAAAACCTAAATTTAACTCATAAGCAGGGGATATTATGTACAATATACAAACAAGATAAACTTTTAGGCTTAATTAGGCTTTTTAAGAGTGAGAAACCTGTGCAAAATGAAGTGCTTAGTGCATGATACAAAAGGCACTGAGAGTTCAGCCAAATGGAGCTTCACTACCAAGGACCACGCCACAACAATATGTCTTCTGTTTAACTGTAATTCAGGAGGTGTTAGTTGTTGAGGAATGGTGAATGGATGTAGGTTAGTCTGGGAGGATGAACTGGGGATTGGGCAAAGGGAGTGTTGGTCATCTCACTGTCTGTGATGGCACATTGAACTCTACCAAGTATTGTACCATTCTCGAAACCCACATGCTCCCTTCTGCGCGTGCACTGTTCCGTTGAGGTAAAAACTGGATGTTTCAACAAGATAATGCCCCTTGCCACACATCCAAGGCCAGTAGAACTTGGCTGCAGGAGCACAGTATCCAGGTCCTAGAGTGGCCACCTCAATCCCCGGACATGAGCCCTATTGAAAATCTGTGGTGGATTATCAAAAGGTCTGTTTCAAAGCATAAACCAAAGAATTTAGAAGAATTAAAAGCAGTAGTTCAAGAAGAATGGGACAAGATTACCCCTCAACAGTGTGAAAGGCTCGTGGGGAACATGCCAGCCAGGATTAGAGCTCTACCACATGCCAGTGGCAGGACTACTAAGTATTAATTTGATGATGTGATGGTTTATTTATTTTTTGTTCAGTTTTGAACACATTCTCTGTTATTTGTTGACTTTGATACCGACAATGTTGAGAACTGACATATTGAAACTGTCAAGAATTTAGTTTTGTTAGTTTTTCTTGTATACAATAAACAAAAAAAATATAATTTGTATTTGTTTGTATCTGTCTAATGCAGCCACACCTTTTGAAACACAAAAAAGATTTTTCCACAAATATTTCATGATAATATTTGAGATTGTGTAAAATTTTAAGGGTGTCCGAAAACTTTTTTCCACCACTGTATACAGTCAAGGTAAAATGGGGTTATTGTACAAGTTAAATTAAATTATTGCACATGTTGACAGTGGGTGAAATAGTCTTAGGGCCACTCAGAGGGAGGAGTTGTACAGTTTGATGGCCACAGGCAGGAATAATTTCCTGTGGCGCTCAGTGGTACATTTAGGTGATATGAGTCTCTCACTGACAGTACTCTTGTGCCTGACCAGCACATGGTGGAGTGGGTGTAAGACATTGTCAAGATAGTTTAGACAGCATCCTCCTCTCTGACACCACCATCAGAGAGTCACACTCCGTTCCGACGTCACTGGCCTTGCGGATCAGCTTGTTGAGTCTGTTAGTGTCCGCCACCCTCAGCCTGCTGCCCCAGCACACAACAGCATAGAGGATAGCACTGGCCACCACAGACTCATAGAAAATCCTGAGCATAGTCCGGCAGATGTTGAAGGACCTCAGTCACCTCAGAAAATAGAGACGACTCTGGCCCTTCCTGTAGAGAGCGTCAGTGTTCTCAGCCCAGTCCAGTTTATTGTCCATGTGTACCCCCAGGTACTTACAGCTCTTCACAATGTCCACACTGACCCCCTGGATGGAAACAGGGGTCACCAGAGTCTTGGTCCTCCTCAGATCCACAGCCAGTTCCTTTATCTTTGCCACGTTGAGCTGCAGATGGTTCTGCTCACACCATGTGACAAAGTTATCCAAAACAGCCCTGTGCTCATCCTCATCATCCTTGGTGATACATCCAACTATAGCAGAGTCATCAGAAAACTTCTGAAGATGGCAGGTCTCAGTGCAATAGCTGAAGTCTGTGGTGTAGAGGGTGAAGAGGAAGGGAGAGAGGACAGTCCCCTGCGGGGCCCCGGTATTGCTGACCACTCTGTCTGACACACAGTGTTGCAAGCGCACATACTGTGGGCTACCAGTCAAGTAGTCTACAATCCAGGACACCAGGGGGGCATCCACCTGCATTGCTGTCAGCTTGTCACTGTCAGTAGAGCTGGACGGATGGTGTTGAACGCACTAGAGAAGTCAAAAAACATGACCCTCACAGTGCTTGCCGGCTTGTCCAGGTGGACGTAGACGCAGTTGAGCAGGTAGATGATGGCGTCCTCAACTCCAAGTCGGGCTGAGAGGCGAACTGAAGGAGGTCCAAAAGTGGCTTGACCATGGGCCGGAGCTGCTCCAAGATGAGTCTCTCCAGGGTCTTCATGATGTGGGAGGTCAGTGCCACAGGTCTGTAGTCCTTGGAGCCACTGGGCGCAACGTCTTTGGCACAGGAACGAGGCAGGATCTCTTCCACAGCATGGGGACCCTCTGGAGACTCAGGCTCATGTTGAAGACATGCTGAAGTACTCCACAAAGCTGGGGGGCACAGACTTTGAGCACCCTGGGGCTGACACCATCAGGGCCTGCAGCCTTATTTGAGTGAAGTCTCATCAGCTGTCTTCTCACACGGTCAGCAGTGAAGCACATTGTGGAGGTGATGACACGTGAGGGAGGGGTGTAGTCCTCATGATGGAGAATACAGTCAGTCTGGCCACGGGGGGAGGAGGTGTGAGGAGGGCTCAGGCAGGAGGCTGTTGGGGTGTGAGAGGGAGGAGTGGGGGAGGAGGGTGAAGTGGGTGATGGTTGTCCAAGACAGACGGCAGAAGAGTCAGAGGGGGGATGGACAGGGCCAGCAGTGTCAAATCTGTTAAAAAACAGATTCAGTTCATTGGCCCTGTCCACACTGCCTTCAACTCTTCTGTTGTTGTTGGTCCTGAAGCCAGTGATGGTCCTCATTCCACTCCAGACCTCTCTCATATTGTTCTGCTGGAGTTTCCACTCCAGCTTCCTCCTGTACCTCTCCTTAGCCTCCCTGATCTTCATCTTCAGTTCCCCCTGTATTGTTCTCACCTCCTCCCTGTTACCAGCTCTGAAGGCCTTCTTCTTTGCGTTGAGAAAAAACAAGCACAAATACCTAACTTAATAAAGCAAAAAAGTAGGAAAACTAAGAAAACAAGCAGGAGCGACTGCAACAGGCTGAACGCGTAGACACATGTGCACATGACGTCCAGAGAGGGAAATGACAGCTGGTAAGTGATGTGATATGCCTTGAAGCATTTCCAGCCAGATAAGTAGGCTGAGAGAGTACTTGAGGTGAGGCTGTTGTGAAGCGTTATGAAGATTTTGTAGCTAAGGAGCTAGTTGAATGTTGTGGCTGAAAATGGTGGGACTGGTGTGGGGTGGAGATCAGATTCTGGGGCCAAGTGCCGGAATTTCTGGAATGGGAGATGAGACAGTGAATCAGCAATGCTGTTGTGGTAACCAGGAGTGTGGGCTGCCCTGAGAATGAACTGGTGTTGAGCTGAGATTAATGTGAGTCTGCGCATGATATTCATGATGGCTGAGGAACAAGATCGCTCTTTGCTTAGGATCTCTACAACTGCAGTGTTGTCAGAGTGTATTAGTATGGACTTCCTAGACCAATCATGCCTCCAAAGAATGGCAGCTATGATGATGGAATAAAGCTTATGAAGCGGATGAGGGAGAATGGGACTCTGAGTCAAGGGCTTTGAATTCTGTGGGCCATGCAGAAGTGAACCATTTTCCTCCGTGGTAACCACTGAAACCTACGGAAGGAGCTGCATCCATTTAAAGTTGAATTTCCTGGGGTTGTGTGATGAAGTCGTCATAAAAGAAAGAAATGCTGCAACTTTGATTAAAAGACAGGACGGGAATGATTTGGCTTGTTGAATTATGTGAATGGCATAATTAATTAATTAATTAATTAATTAATTGATAAGCTTGTGGTGGGGCCCCTTGAGTTACTGGATGGTGCTCTTGTGGTGCAGTGTTGGCTATGATGGAAAATGAGGGAGCAGGAGCTGTGTGACGTCCAGAGAGGGAAATGGCATGTGGCTGAAGGAAGTTTAGAGGAAGGGATGATGGGATGAAAGGATGTATGTGCACAGGGATTTTGTGAAGCCTGAGAACACAGGGATTAGAAGAAAGCTGAGAAAATATGGGAAAAGTCAGACACAGAGGGAGCAGACACGGGGTAATACGATCTGGCCCCCACTAGGTGGGGTGATGATATGGGTTGTGGCCCTGAAGGCCACAGAACCCAGGTGACAACATTGAGATGACACTGGCGGTGATTGGCTCTGGTGCAGTGATTGTTGCTGCCGGAGTTCTGATGGAAGCTGAGTAGAGTTTGAACAAAGTTGAGAATCGTTGAAGGTGGGCGATGGTCCATTCTCTGACGCTGGCTCTGTATGTGGACGTGGAGACAGCTGCATTGAAGTGGAGGGCTTGCTGCGAGTGCGCTGTCATGGATAACCGGGGGCTGTACCAGAAGAAGATTGCTGGTGTTACTTTTGTCTGTGTGCGTTGCTATGTTCGGCCCCCATGGAAGGAGGAAAGAAGCCCGGAGACCGATCAGGAGTTGGAGGGATCTCATTAAGTGACACTGACCGGAGATGCTGGCTTGACCTTGGTCTGTCATGGCTGGAGGATCATCTGCTTCGAACAGATCATTGTGCAAATAATCCTCTGAATCAGATGGGTTGATTTGTAATTCAGGATCCATGGTAAGTTGATTCTTTTGAAACCTAAGTTTTGGCGTTGTCTAAGTTTGATAATGTGTTCAGAGGTCTTGAGAAATCTGAGACAAACAGAGCAGGATGGGTTCACCAGGTATAGCAGGCTTGGCAGGTAATCAGGGGTGTGGTTGAGGTGTGGCCCTGCTCCTGAACCTAAGTTAACAAATTAATTTCATTTAAACAAAAAGTTTTACCTTCTCAGTTAACTTATCGATTGTAAAACTTTATAGAACTACACAGAGGCACCAGCAGGATTCTATGTCATATGCACCACAGCCACCTGCCAGCAACGTCTAGGTTCCCAAGCATGTACCTATCAGCAGTCTACGTAGGCAGCGAATGAGTGAGCAACAGAATGAATTACTAACATGACAGTCTGATTGGAGTTCCATTGCCTATCCTTTATCCAAATACCAAAGGAGGCTAAAGTGGTAAAATGAAATAAAATACATCACCAAATTAGAATGTTATCATGTATTACCATAAGAATGTGGTTTGCCCATTTTTCAGATGGCTCATAAGAAGTCCCAATAGCTTTCTCACTCTCAAAATAGTCAATTTAATTCCTGGAAGTTTATTTCCTAGGAGATAACAGTTTGTAAGTAGAAGGTAATATCTCCTACATATTAAATAAACTGCAACATTGTCTGCAGGATTTTTGTTTTCACCTTGTCTCTCAGGGCTTCTGTAGTTCAATAGTGACAAACAAAAGGAAAACCCAACATGCAATGTCCAAAAAAGATGTTCCATAATGTGTCTTGAAAAGCTTCACCACCCCTTGGTGCAGATTCTTAGAGTGTGTGAAACTTTATTGGAGGGGTGAAAACCATTCTTCTAAACAAGCAGCTTCTCTATCTTTTGCATTAAGATCCAGTTAGAGTAAAGGCCATAGCGTATGAGTCACATAATTTGGTCAGAATTGAACTATTACGTAAGCCTTTATTACCTCTGAGGATGCATCAGGATTCACTGTTTCTCCAGGTCTTTTCAGGTTTTTCTTTGGTTTGTCACTCATATGTATCAACAATATTAACTGTGGTGCCTGTCATTACCTTGAGCACAATTTCCGCTGTGAACACTGAAGTGAAGACTATATCAGCGTAGGCCAACACCTGAAAGTGTCACATTTGTTTGTATTGTCAACAATGATACAATATCTGTACTAAATGCTGACTGTGATTGAAACCTGCAATTTATTCAATGAAACTTTAACATTTAAATTACAGTTGTACAGGCAAGCACTTGTCACCTGGTTTCTAAAGGACATGGGGTCAATGGGATCCTCAGCAGCTAAAGAAATAGATGACAGCAGGATGAAGAGGAGGATGATGTTGGTGAAAGTAGTTGCATTGATAATGCGATGGCAGAGCCTCCGGAACCTGAAATGGTTAAGAGACATCTTCATGTCAGTTTTGTAATAACTTGTGAAATTCAGAAAGGTATACATTTCAAAAAGTTCATCTGGAACCAAAAGTTAAGTGAACATAGTTAATTGTGGCAAAACATATTTACCGGACTGCGAAGTCTGTACCATGTAGGTGAATACATTTCCTTTGCTAATTAACTGACACTCAGTGTTGAAAGGTGCATGCAGTTTGATAGCAATCCAGTGGGCACCCTTTTAAAAACATAATGAGACTGTTTTCAATGCAAGAGCCAGACGACCAAAGGAACCAGAGTCTTAATTTAATTCCTGAGTTATAATTCCTGGTGCCATAAAACTCCCTGCCCTAAAACTATTACTTTTCAATGGCCTGGTAGATAGCTGGGCAGAGTGTGCAGCCCCAAGGGGGCACAAGCCAGTGTTCTCATTGGGCCGATCCCAAGCCTGGATAAATGCAGAGGGTTGTGTCAGGAAGGGCATCCGACATAAAATCTATGCCAAATAAAACGCGTGAATCACGACGATCATGACTTCCATACTGGATCAGTCGAGGCCCAGGTTAACAACAACTGCCATCGGTGCTGTTAACCTACAGGGAGCCGGTGGAAATTGGACTACTGTCAGTCAAAAAAGGAGAGGAGGAAGGCGTGTCCATAGGCAGAGAGAGAAGAGGAAAGGCAAGAGTCTAGAACCAAGAGTAGGGACTTTGAATGTTGAGACTATGACAGGGAAAGCTCGAGAGATGGCTGACATAATGCAGAGGAGGAGGGTGGATATACTGTGTGTTCAGGAGACCAGGTGAAAAGGTAGCAAGGCTAGAAGCTTAGGAGCAGGGTTCAAGCTGTTTTATCATGGTGTGAATGGGAAGAGAAATGGAGGAGGAATTATCCTGAAGGAGGAGTTTGTAAGGGATGTTTTGGAGGTGTAAAGAGTGTCAGATAGGATGATGAGTCTGAAACTAGAAATTGAAGGTGTGATGTTCAATGTTTTTAGTGGTTATGCCCCACAGGTAGGTTGTGAGTTAGAAGAGAACTGATCCTATCCCCCAGAGGTGAGAGAGTGGTGATTGGTGCAGACTTCAATGGACATATTGGGCAGGACAGAGCTGATGAGGAAGTGATGGGCAGGTTTGGTATCAAGGATAGGGATGCAGAAAGACAGATGGTGGTAGACTTTGCAGAAAGGATGGAAATGGTTATACTGAATACTTTCTTCCAGAAGAGGCAGGAACACAGGGTGACTTATAAGAGTGGAGGTAGGAGCACACAGGTGGACTACATCTTGTGTAGACGATGTAATCTGAAGGAGACCAGCGACTGATAAGTCGTGGTAGGTGAAAGTGTAACCAGACAGCATAGGATGGTGGTGTGTAGGATGACTTTGGTGGTGAGGAAGATGAAGAGGACAAAGGCAGAGCAGAGGATGAAGTGGAAGAGGGTTGTGTGGTTTTCAGGGAGGAGTTGAGACAGGCTCTGGGCGGCCAGAGGTGCTCCCAAATTACTGGACAACTACAGCTAATGTTATCAGAGAATATTTGGTGTGTCATCTGGAAGGAAAGGAGGAATGAAGGTTAGTCGTAGCAAGACGGAATACATGTGTGTGAATGAGAAGGACCTAAGTCTAAGTCTGGTTGACTGACATGCTGACGTATTGCAGTAAGCGAGTTGTGTCATTTCTGGTGTTTCTGTGACAGCGTCTCTGTGCTGCTCTGGTGAATTCTACTAACCTGCTTTCTGCTTTCTCACTTCAGTTGCTTTAACGTCTACTTCAAGTCTTAACCCACACTTGTTCTGTTTAAGCACTTATAGCTCTCGTCCTTTCTACGACTTTCTTGCTAATATCTTAGCTGTTGTTTGCACGTTACTAGCCTTGTTAACTACATTAGCTTTACAGTTAACGATGGTTTCTCCCTCTGCTCTTTCTTGCTCGGTGTGCCAAATGTTCAGTTATGCCTTTGCCTCCTTTAGCGACAGTGGCAATTGTAATAAGTGTAGCTTATTTGCTGCGTTGGAGGCGAGGCTCAGTGAATTAGAAGCGCGGCTCTGCACCATGGAAAACCATTCAGTAGCTGCGGTAGTTAGCCAGCCCCCTGTAGCCGGTGCGGAGCCACACAGCATAGCCTTAGCCTCTGCTAGCGGTCCTCCGGTAACGCCTGTTCAGCCGGGAGGTTGGGTAACCGTTCGCCAGAGGCATAGCTCCAAGCCGAAGCCCACTGCTCACCACCAGCCTGTTCACGTTTCCAACCGCTTTTCCCCACTCAGCGACACACCCGCTGAGGATAAAACTCTGGTTATTGTCAGCTCTATTCTGTGGAACGTGAAGTTAGCAACACCAGCGGCCATAGTCAAATGTATCCCTGGGGCCACAGCGGGCCACATAGAATCAAATTTAAAACTGCTGGCTAAAGCTAAACATAGACTCAGTAAGATTGTTATTCACGTCGGCGGCAATGACACCTGGTTACGCCGATCGGAGGTCACTAAAATTAATATTGCCTCGGTGTGTGAATACGCAAAAACCATGTCGGACTCCGTAGTTTTCTCTGAGTTGAGATCAGGACTCAGAGTCGCAGTCCTAAACGCCTCTCTGAGCTTCTAGTGCAGTTACCCAGCCATAGTTTTCATAGTTTTATACAAACGGCGTCTGTCCCCCGACCACCTAAATTATCTAAATCTAAAATTAAACAAAGAGGAGTTGTGCATAACAACCCAGGGTCCGAAGGTTTTTTCCTACTTGCCCTGCCGGGCAAGTACTTCTCAAATCTACTTGCCCCATCTAAATTCTTACTTGCCCTGCCTAAGAGGTTCTTTTTCTGGCTGTGTGGTGCATATTTTCGCTCATGACTCATATCTTACGTTAGTAGAGACGCTCAGCCAATGGAGGCAGCAGCACATAAAAAAGCAGCACACTGCAACTGGCCCCTCCGAGGACAGAAACAGGAGAGGAAATACATGATTACAGGCCTGGAGTTAAGATATTTTTAGGGCAAGGCCACTTTGGCCATGGATAAATACAAAATTTATTGGGGCATCACGGAACAAAATGTGGGTCACCAAGGCCAAAACCAATGGCGCAATAACAATATGTGCTAACTACACTGAAGGAAGACAAAACAATATATGTGTTGAAAAACAGTACTGAGTTTATTAAAACTGGGTGTGTATGACTATATCTCGTTTCTTGTTGTTTTGATTCATGTCCCTTATTTTTTAAGTCTTTGAAATCTCTTTATTCTGTTGTTATCTCCTAGTTATTAAGAAATTATTATTAGAAGAAGATTCCTTATTGTCCTTTCTCAGCACATTACAAAGATTTGACCTCTGCATTTGACCCATCCTACTGTATACACTAGGAGCAGTGGGCAGCCGCAGTGCAACGTCCGGGGACCAACCAGTTCTTTTGCCAATGCCAGTGGTCAGGGTCACTGACAGGAGTATTCACCTAACATAGCCTACGTATCTTATAATTATATATGTCTCTATGTATATTTATACATAAATCCCCAATATTTAATTTGCCTTTAAAAAAATCCTCTTCCTTCATTTAATTTGACAGTGTTTATTGTATTGTATTATATGTATTAATTCTCTACAGGATCTTGTATGTTCTTTAATGTGTGTTCAATTTATTAAAAGAAAAAAACAAAACAAAAAATGTTTTAGTGAAACCTGCAGCAAAGTGAGCCCTCTTCCTCAGAGAGGATCCTTGCTTCCCAGTTTGTTCCTGGCGACAGAGCAGAGTGAACCGTCTTTCTTTTCAGAGGATCTTTGTCCCATGAGAGCAGGCAGCTGTTCTCCGTGTCCGCATTTAAAACAACTTTCGCTGGCGGTTTGACAGTCACTAGAAGCACATTATGACCCTTTGTAAAAGTTTCTGTGTGGTACCTGTGTTGTACATGAGCTAACGTTGGCGGGTAAGGACTGAGAGGCTGTCTGGTATGTGTGTGTGTCCGAGTCAGTGCTGCTTGCCCGATCGGGCATGTCTGCGCAGGGTCTGCTGGCCCGCCGGCTATTTTTACTTGCCCCGGGCATTTGGGCAACCGTGAATGTCGGACCCTGCAACCTCATAAAAATTAAAACCTCTTCTGTGACAGAAAGACAAAACAGGAGAATTAAATGCGGACTGTTAAATATCAGGTCTCTATCGTCTAAAGCAGTGTTGGTAAACAAATTAATATCAGATAATCATATTGATTTACTCAGTCTCACATGGCTGTATCAAGATGAATACGTTAGTCTAAATGAGTCCACTCCTCCTAGTCATAATAATACCCACATACCCTGAGGCAGCAGCCGAGGAGGGGGAGTTGCAGCCATTTTTAACTCTAGCATGTTAATCAGCCCTAAACCTCAACTAGATTATAATTCATTTGAAAGCCTCGTTCTTAGTCTTTTACATCCAACCTGGAAAACCTTGCAGCCACTTTTATTTGTTATAGTGTACCGTGCTCCTGGCCCGTATTCTGAATTTGTATCTGAATTCACACGGTTTTTATCCAGTTTAGTTCTTAAATCAGATATTTTAACATTCATGTCGATGTTGATAATGACTCCCTGGCTACCGCGTTTATCTCATTATTAGACTCCATTGGCTTCAGTCAGGGTGTACATGAACCCACTCATTGTTTTAACCATACCCTCGATCCAGTTCTGAAGTATGGAATTGAAATCGATAACTTAACAGTCTTTCCACAGAATCCCTCACTATCGGATCATTATCTGATTACTTTTGATTTCTTTTTACTCGATTACACGCCACTCAGCAACAGTTACTATACTAGATGTTTATCAGATAATGCTGTCGCAAAATTTAAGGAAATGTTTACTCTTAAATTCAATACCAAGTTCTTCAGTAACAGAGGTTTCCCGTACCGACATTAACCTCTCCCGAATTGATCATTTTGTTGATAGCGCCGTAGGCTCGCTGCGAACACTCGACTCTGTAGATCCTCTTAAAAAGAAGTTAACAAAGCAAAGAAAGTTCGCTCCTTGGTATAACTCTCAAACCCTTAACTTAAAACAAATATCGCGAAAATCTGAAAGGAATTGGCGATTAACCAAACTGGAAGAATCTCGTTTAATCTGGACAGACAGTCTCAAAACTTATAAGAGGGGCCTCTGCAATGCCAGAGCAAACTATTACTCAGCATTAATAGAAGAAAACAAGAATAACCCCAGGTTTCTTTTCAGCACTGTAGCCAGGCTGACTGAGAGTCAAAGCTCGATTGAGCCTTGTATTCCTTTAGCCCTTAGCAGTAATGATTTTATGAGCTTTTTTAATGACAAAATTCTAACTATTAGAGGCAAAATTCATGACCTCCTGTCCTCAGATAGTACCTATCTAACCTCAAACACAGCTGTAAGACCTAATATATATTTAGATTGCTTCTCCCCAATTTCTCTTCAAAAATTGACCGCAGTGATTTCTTCATCTAAATCATCAACGTGTCTCTTAGACCCCATCCCAACTAGGCTACTTAAGGAGGTCTTTCCTTTAGTTAACACTCATATATTAGATATGATCAATATATCCTGATTAACGGGCTATGTACCACATTCTTTTAAGGTAGCTGTAATTAAACCTCTACTAAAAAAGCCCACCCTGGATCCAGAGATGTTAGCCAACTATAGACCAATATCTAATCTTCCCTTTCTGTCAAAGATCCTTGAGAAAGTAGTCGCAGACCAGCTGTGTGATTTTCTCCATGATAATAATTTATTTGAGGAATTTCAGTCTCAGTGCATCATAGCACTGAGACAGCACTAGTTAAAATTACAAATGACCTTCTGATCGCTTCAGACAAAGGACTCGTCTCTGTACTTGTTTTATTAGATCTTAGTGCATTGTTATGCGGATGATACACAGTTGTATTTATCAATGAAGCCAGAAGAAAGTAATCAATTAACTAAACTCCATAACTGCCTTAAAGACAAAAAAAAACCTGGATGAGCACCAATTTCCTGATGTTAAATTCAGACAAAACTGAAGTTACTGTTCTTGGCCCCAAACAACTCAGAGACTCTTTATCTGATGACATAGTTTCTCTAGATGGCATTGCTCTGGCCTCTACCACTACCGTAAGAAACCTCAGAGTAACATTTGATCAAGAATTGCCTTTTAATTCTCATTTAAAACAAACCCCACGGACTGCATTTTTTCATCTGCGTAATATTGCGAAAGTTAGGCCTATCCTGACCCGAAAAGATGCAGAAAATTGGTCCACGCTTTTGTAACCTCAAGGCTGGATTACTGTAACTCTCTATTATCAGGTAGCTCTAGTAAGTCCTTAAAAACTCTCCAGCTAATTCAGAATGCAGCAGCATGTGTACTGACAGGAACTAAGAAACGAGATCATATTTCTCCTGTTTTAGCTTCTCTGCACTGGCTCCCTGTAAAATCCAGAATTGAATTTAAAATCCTACTGTTCACTTATAAAGCTCTAAATGGTCAAGCTCCGTCATATCTTAGAGAGCTCATAGTGCCTTAGTATCCCATCAGAACACTGCGCTCTGAGAACGCAGGGTTACTTGTGGTCCCTAAGGTCTCCAAAAGTAGATCAGGAGCCAGAGCCTTCAGCTATCAGGCTCCTCTCCTGTGGAATCATCTTCCTGTTATGGTCCGGGAGGCAGACACCGTCTCCACATTTAAGACTAGACTTAAGACTTTCCTCTTTGATAAAGCTTATAGTTAGGGCTGGCTCAGGCTTGCCCTGTACCAGCCCCTAGTTAGGCTGACTTAGGCCTAGTCTGCCGGAGGACCCCCCTATAATACACTGGGCACCTTCTCTCCTTCTCTCTCTCTCTCTCTCTCTCTCTCTCTCTCTCTCTCTCGTATCCTATTACTGCATCTTGCTAACTCGGCCATTCTGGATGTCACTAACTTGGCTTCTTCTCCGGAGCCTTTGTGCTCCACTGTCTCTCAGATTAACACATATCAGTGCCTGGATAGCGTGACGTGTGTGGTTGTGCTGCTGCCGTGGTCCTGCCAGATGCCTCCTGCTGCTGCTGCCATCATTAGTCATTAGTCATACTTCTACTGTTATTATACACATACGATTATTGTCACACATGTATACTGCCAGATATATACTTTCAACATATTGTACCACAGAAGCCAGAACTACAACTATAATATTATTACTTTCATTATTGTTGTTGTAAGCTACTGTCATTACCGTTTGTCCTGCATCTCTCTCTCTCTCTCTCTCTCTCTCTCTCTTTCTCTGTCTCATTGTGTCATACGGATTACTGTTAATTTATTATGCTGATCTGTTCTGTACGACATCTATTGCACGTCTGTCCGTCCTGGAAGAGGGATCCCTCCTCAGTTGCTCTTCCTGAGGTTTCTACCATTTTTTTCTCCCGATAAAGGGTTTTTTGGGGGAGTTTTTCCTTATCTGCTGTGAAGGTCCAAAGGACAGAGGGATGTTGTATGCTGTGAGGCAAATTGTGATTTGTGATATTGGGCTTTATAAATAAAATTGATTGATTGATTGAAGTGGAACGGTGAGGTTACAGGGAGTAGAAATAAAGAAGGTGGAGGATTTTAAGTACTTAGGGTCAACAGTCCAGAGCAACAGAGAGTGTGGAAAAGAGGTGAAGAAACATGTGCAAGCATGTTCGAACGGATGGAGAAAATGTCAGGTATGATGTGTGATAGAACAGTACCAGCAAGTTTAAAAGGAAAGGCATACAAGACGGTGGTGAGACCAGCGATGTTGTTGCCATCCAGAGCAACTATATCTTTAGACAGAGAGAGTCTCTGAGGTGTTTATGGCCAAGAACAATAGCTTCAGTTTTATATGAATTAAACATAAGGAAATTGGAGCTTATCCAGGTTTTTATGTCTTTAAGTCATGTTTGAAGTTTAGTTACTTGATTGGTTTCTTCTGGCTTTATTGATAGGTATAATTGTGTAATAAGAAAAAATAAGAATAAGAATAACTTAATTCATCCCCAAGGGGAAATTCAATTATCTGTCCGCTCATCTATTATATGTCAAAGAATTATAAAGCCTGATGGCTGTTGGTATATAGGATCTTCTGTATCTCTCTGTCCTGCATCGAAGAGAGAGGAGCTGTCCACCACAGTTTTTTGGTCCACAAGGTGTTGTGGAGTGGATGATCTGAGTTGTTCATGATGGCCTTGAACATCTTCAGTGTGCATCTCTCCACTACCTCCTCCAGTGTGTCCAACCTGACTCCAATCACAGAGCCAGCTCTTTTGACTTATTTGTCCAGCCGCCTTGCATCTTTGTGTCTGATGCTTCCTCCCCAGCAGACTGCAGCATAAAACAACACACTTGCCACCACAGACTGATAAAACATATGCAGCATCTTACAACAGATGTCGAGAGATCTGAGCTTCCTCGAGAAAAAGAGGCAGCTCTGCCCCTTTTTGTAGAGAGCTTCTGTGTTTAGGGACTAGTCCAACTTATTATCCAGGTGTACACCTAGATACTTATAGCTTGACACCACCTCAATGTCCACCCCACAGGTATTCACTGACTGAAGAGGAGGCTTGGACCTGCGGAAATCTATGATCATTTCCTTGGTCTTTGAGGTGTTCAGGAGGAGACAGTTCTTGTGACTCCAGTCACTGAAGGCTTTTATCAGGTCCCTATATTCAGACTCCTGCCCATTCCTGACACACGCCACAATAGCAGTGTCGTCCGAGTATTTCTGGATGTGGCAGGACTCAGAGTTGTATTTGAAGTCCGCCGTGTACAGTGTGAACAGGAATGGAGCCAGGACAGTCCCTTGTGGAGCCCCCGTGCTGCTCATTAATGTCCCAGAAACACAGTTCCCCCACCTGACATACTGTGGCCTTCCTGTCAGGTAATCTGTGATCCAGGAGATAAAGGAAGGATCCACTGCCATCTCTATGAGCTTGTCTTTGAGTATGTTGGGTTGCATGGTGTTGAATGCGTTTGAAAAATCAAAGAACATGATTCTCACATAAGCGCCAGGTTCCTCCAGATGAGCGGACAGCATCGTTCACTCACATGTGTTGTTTGTATGCAAACTGCAGGGGGTCGAGTTCGTCTTTGACCTCAAATCTCAGTAGGCGTAGAATCAGCCGCTCCAAGGTCTTCATGATGTGCAAAGTGAGGGCTACTGGTCTGAAGTCATTAAGTTCAGCTGGACATGTCATTTTTGGTACCGGCACAACACAGGAAATCTTCCACAGTGCCGGCACCCGCCCCAACTGTAGACTGAGGTTGAAGATCTTACTCTTATCTGTACTATAACCAGGGCCATCGCAACCAGACAGGCAAACTGGGCAATTGCCTAGGGCCCTGAGCTGGAAGGGGGCCCCCAGAGATGGCTGACATTGGTCCATATCAATGACAATATGATGGAACCCCTATAGACACTGCAACAACGACAACACGTTGGAATCCCCCCTAATGGGGCCCCCTACTAGCTGCTGCTTGCGAGTGGCTAAGTAGGGTGACCAGCATTTCTGTCTCTTTTCACGTATCACGCAAATTGAGACCATGTCCCACATGATTGATTGCCACCCGCGCTAGCATTGTTGGAGTACCGTAGTACTACGGTACCTCACGGTACCACTACTGTGGGATAAGTTCAAAGTCCAATCGCAAGAGGGTGAGTGTCCATGCGCCGTCCAATAACGGCGCGCGCTGGCCACCTGGCACTCAATATGCTGCTTTCATAACGTGCATTTTTACATAGATTTGAGCACTTATGGTGGCTTCACCACACCTAACTAATAGTCCTGCAATTTTGTCTTTGTATGGATTCATGTCAGCATCATTTCCGGTAGCGCTCACAATTCTTAGATGGGGGAAATGAGCAGCTGATCCCCTCACAAAGCCAGCTTCAACTGGAAAGCTCCTATGCTGTCAAAATAATGTGTGACAACTTTGTTACGGCCTTGAATCATTTTGTTCAGAATATTCAAGTGCTCTGTAATATCCACCATAAATGCAAGGTGCCGCAGCCATACAGTAAGTAAGTAAAAGTAAGTAAATTTTATTTATAAAATAAAATTTAGTGCCAGAGCATTTTTCAGCTCTGGCACTGGTTTTCCTTTTCGCTCCATAAATTGTCCAATTTCCTCTCGTAAATCAAAGACACACATCTGCATGGCTCCTCTGCTTAACCACCCTACTTCGGTGTGGTACGGCAGGCCATGGGTAATGTGTTTATCAGTAAGAAAGCTGTCAAACTGACTGAAACTTCCTGGTGCAAAATACAAAAGTCCAAAGTCTGTGCCCTCTTTTTGCAGCCTGTACTTTTCCTCTGTATTTTGTCACAACACCTGCCTTTATACCAATCTTTGATGTTGCACTGTCTTTAGCCAAGCTGACAGCATGGGCATCGATCCCGACCCTGTCCCTGTCCAGCACTCTAACGAGAGAGTTAAAAATGTCATTCCCTGTTGTGGTGTCATTGGCACCAACTTAAGGAACTCCTCGATGTCAGACTCTCATCAACACCACAAATGACTATGGCCAGTTGAGCAACATCGGTTATGTCCATGCTCTCATCAACTGCAACTGTGAATGTAACAAATAACTTAACTTTGTCCTTAATTTGACTGTCAAAATCTCCAGCAAGATCGGAAATCCTTTCTCCAACAGAATTTCTTGTCAGACTGATGTAAGCAAAAGCCTGGTGCTTGTCCGGGCACACGATTTCTATCACCTTCAGCATGCATGTCTTCACAAACTTGCCCTCGGAGTAGGGCTTTGATGCTGATGCTATTTTGTTAGCAATAAGGTAGCTAGCTTTTACAGCTGTATAACTGATCTCTCGGCTACAACTAAGAGCAGACTGCTGTTTCCTCAAACCTGCCAGCATTTAATTAATCTTCTCTGTTCTCAGTTGTCTTTGCAAGTTCTAGTATTTTTCGCTATAATCAATCTGATAGCGTTGTCGAAAATTATATTCCTTGAGCACTGAAAGGTGCTGCGAACACACCAAGCACACTGGCTTCCCATTTACCTCTGTGAATAAATACAAATTGGTCCACTTTTCTTGGAAAATCCGACACTCTATGTCCACTTTTCTACTTTTTGATGAAGACATTTTTCACCGGCGGCTCCTGCATGTAACGTTTGTCAGTGCTTGACTGTGTTGTCACGTGACACACAGATCCACAACAGATATCCAACTTAGGGTTTACCACCTTTATTAGGACAGTCGACAGATAAAGGAATAGCAGTGCATTTTATTGTGTCAAATGTGGCACTCAGATCTAAGAAACCAAGTACAGAGAAAAGTCATTTGTCTGAAGCAATTAGAAGATCATTTGTAATTTTACTAGTGCTGTCTTTGTGCTATGATGCACTCTAAATCCTGACTGAAATACCTAGAAATAAATTACTGTCGTGGAGAAAGTCACACAGCTGGTTTGCGACTACTTTCTCAAGGATCTTTGAGAGAAAGGGAAGATTAGATATGGGTTCATAGCTGGCTAACACCTCTGGATGCTGGGTGGGCTTTTTTAGAAGAGGTTTCATTACAGCTACCAAGACTGTGGTCCATAGCCTGTTAGTAAGGACATATCGATCATGTCTAATACAGAAGTGTTAATTAAAGGTAAGGCTTCTTTAAATAGCCTAGTTGGGATGGGGTCTAAGAGACACGTTGATGATTTAGATGAAGAAATCATTGAGGTCAGTTGTTGAAGGGTAATCAGAGAGAAGCAAACCAAATATATATCAGGTCTTACAGCTGTGTTTAAGTTCCCTGTGTTTGAAGGCAGATTGGTACTGTCTAAGAGCATGAGGTCATGAATTTTGCCTCTAACATTTAGAATTTTGTCATTAAAAAAGCTCATGAAATCACTACTGCTGAGGGCTAAAGGAATACAAGGCTCAATAGAGCTGGGACTCTGTCAACCTGGCTACAATGCTGAAAAGAAACCTGGGGTTGTTCTTGTTTTCTTCTAGTAATGTTGAATAATAGTTCACTCTGGCATTGCGGATGGCTGTCCTGTACATTTTAAGACTGTCCTCCCAGACTAAATGAAATTCTTCCAGATTTATTAAACGCCAATTCCTTTCAAGTTTTTGTGATAGTTGTTTTAATAGTCAGGTTTGGGAGTTGTATCATGGAGCTGACTTCCTTTGTTTCGCTAACTTTGTTTTAAGAGGTGCTACAGAGTTGAGTGTTGTCTGCAGCGAGCCAGCAGCAAAATCAACAAGATAATCAATTTGGGAGAGTTTAAAGTCAGTACGGGAAACCTCTGTTACATGGTATTAAATTTAATGTCAATGGAATAATTTCCCTAAATTTTGCTACATCCCTTTTAGATAAACATCAAGTATAGAAGCTTTTGTTGAGTGGCGTGTAATCGAGTAGCAAGAAATCAAATGTTATTAAGAAATGTCTGATAAAGAGGTATTCTGTGGAAAGACTATTAAGTTTTCAATTTCAATTCCATTCGTCAGAACAAGATTAAGGGTGTGGTTAAAACAGTGAGTGGGTTTACGTACACACTGACTGAAGCCAATGAAGTCTAATAATAAGATAAAGGCAGTAGTGAGATGCTGAAAAAGCTTTTGATCGTCTGGAGTGGCCTTTCTTATTCAAAGTTTTAGAAAAATGTAATCTCCCAACCAAGACGATAAATTTTGTAAAATTATTATATAAAAATGTTACAGCTAAGATTTACACTGACAATTTACTCCCTGGAGAAATCAAATTAGAGAGGGGTACTAGACAGGGTTGCCCACTGTCTCCACTCACTAGAGAGATCCAAAGGTAACAGTTGTCACCATAGGTAAACAACAGTATAAACTTAATTTATTTGCAGATGATCTTTAGGTGTATTTAACGGGCATCAAAAAATCTATTCCTTTTTTGTTGAGAATTATTTCTGAATATTCAGGTTATAAAATTAATATGGAGAAAACAGAAATAATAGCAGTAGGGAAACAAAAAGACAGATCACAGGATTTACATAATTCAAGTGGACAACTTCTATTAAATACTTAGGATGTCTAATGAGTGAAAATAAGCAACAGATATATAGACAAAATTTTGTTACATTATTGAATAAAATGAGATCTGACATGACTAAGACCAATTCATTTAAAAATGACATGGCTTCCAAAATTCTTATTCCTGTTTTCAACAGTGCCAGTTGCCCCTCCAAAAACATTCTTTAAAAAAAGCATATTCTATTATTACCCACTTTGGTAACACTTTACTTGAAGGTATCTACATTAGGGTGACATGACCAGTGTTGGGCAGTAGCGTCACTACAGTAGCGGACATTTGTAGTTTAACTACATTTCTCAGTAGCTTGGTGGTGGCGTCGCTGTTTTCTGAATCAAGTAACTTCTCAGTAGTTAAGCTCTTTTATTGATCACTTAGCGCAGTAGCGTCCACACAAGCTACATTTCCAAAATCATTTCTGAAGCTCAAACGAGGCGGGGATTTCTGTTATGGACTGAAATAAAACTACCACACAGAGTCACTTCCGCATGAACCTGGCGGGGTACAGCCCTCCATTCCGAAACACCGCCGTTCTGAACGACCCCCACCCCGAAACTGATTTTCAAGTCCATATCAAGTTTCCTGCATCAAACACTGCCGCCTGCTCTCCGGCCGCACTCGCACAATTCTGAAATTCGTTGAACAACAAAAGCTTGAAATGAACGTTCAACTCATTGTTTTTTATTAAAAATATGTCACTGTCTTCATTTATTATGTATAATTTTGCTAGCAGCAAACACATTTAAAAGGAGACGCTTATCAAGTCTTTATACGCGCGCCGTCCGTGGTGCTGAAATCCCCGCTGTAGCCACCGCTCTCTGCTGACAGCAGACCAGGGGAGAAAAAAAAGACATTTCTTTGCTCTGTGCTTTCAGAAAATAACCAAGGTTAGGGTAAGAAAGACCAACGGTCTGTACAGCAGTCCCACTGTGTTTGCCAGGGCATATCAGGCTGTGTGATTCTGCACAAAAAATGGTTTAATGCACTGGAGCAATTTCATACAATTTCGGACATTTAACGTGATAAACTAATTTCAATTCAACATGATCATTTGCTTAGAGGATTCAGCTGAAGCATAATGAGTGTTATATGTCATTAAGATGAAGTATTTGCTTGTTTTGTGGTTAATTATGCACATAATCTATTTGACCCCATCATGAATGGGATTTTTATTCGTTCCTGCAGACAGAGGCAAAAGGATTAATGCGCAGCCTCCGTTTCCTTTGTGTCCGTCTCGTTCATTCAAACTTTGTAAACATGGTTGGGATTTGTAGGGGACATGTATCTGCTCACTATAAAATGTGTTTACTAAAATGTGTTTACTAGCCTCATTTCTAGTCAAAACAAATCTCTTTACACTTGTTTCAAGCAAATTTTCACTTGAAATAAGTATAAAAAAAAAATTTTTTTCTACTTATTTCAAGTGAAAATTTTCCTGAAACAAGTGAAAATTGTCTATAAACAAGTTACTTTTTAGGTGATGAGTCTTATTTCAATTGTAATGAGATTTGTTTTGACAGAAATAAATATTCTTGGTAAGATTTTGAGTTTTAGCAGTGTACATACACATACATACACGCATGTACGTTTTTGACCATATTGTGACTGTTTGAAGCAGGTCTTCATTCTTGCTGTTGTGGTTTGAGTCGTGTTGGGAGTTAGTGCAACTCACTGTTCAATAAACAATTGAACTTTTTTACCTGCCTAACTGTTTGACTGACTTGGCACGAAGTTCGTTCAATTTAGTAAAAAGCTTGGATGTAGTTGCACTAGTTACTTTCATTCAGCTGTAGCTTAGCTTGCTACATTTCTGAGGGTGATAGCTTTGATGTAGTGAAGCTTCATTTAATATTAGAGTAACTAGTAGATTAGCTCACTACACTTTCCAAGTAGCTTGCCCAACACTGGACATGACACTGTCATAACTATGAGCTGACACTGTCATGAACTTGTCATAAACATTATGTACATAATGTATGTCTTAACGTTTATGACTGCTGCCATTAAGTGTCATTCGGTTTTTGTAATGACAAGTTGACATTGTTTGGATTGTCTTGATTATGACAACTTGACATTAAATTTGTTTGGGATGTCCTCATTATGACAACTTGACATTAACTAGGATGACATTATCAGAAGATATCTTTCTCATAACAACTTGGCATTGACAAAAAAATGCACCTCTTTTTGTGTTTATGACAAGGTGACATAATGATTATTTTAATTAGATGTCCAAGGTTACAGACTGATTATAACAGTTGGTCAGATAGATGTCTGGCAGGATACGACACAAAACTGGCTGTCGTGACCAATGTTGGGGGTAACACGTTACAAAGTAAAGTAACAAAGTAATGCCTTACTGTAATCAGATTACATTTGTCTGTAATGCAGTAAGGTAATGCATTACTGTTGATAACTTGCAGGATATGACAAAAAACTGGCTGTCATGACCAGTGTTGGGGTAACACATTACAAAGTAAAGTTACAAAGTAATGCCTTACTGTAATGAGATTACATTTGTCTGTAATGCAGTGATGTAATGCATTACTGTTGATAACTTCAGTAATTGCATTACATATGCTAATCAAAAAATGATCTTGTTACTTGCATTACTTTAAATTATTAAACTATCTGCATAACAGGAGGACAGAAAAACAAGCCAAACGTTCCCTTTCATGCGTGCTTACGCAACACTCGTCTGACCTCACTCACGTGACCTGACTGTGACTCTGGCTGGAGTTCATGAAGGAGGAGACAGAGCGAAAAATGGCAGAGCCACTTAAGACGTCTTTTGAAGACAGCAAAGATGCTCTCCTTGCAGCTGTCACACTGCCAAAGTTTAAAGTGCTGTGGCTGAAAGACAGTGTCGGGCAGTAACGCCTTATTAGTAACGCGTTTTGGCACTAACTAATACTAATGTAACGCGATAGTTTTTAAATTGAGTAACTCAGTTACCATTACCAAACGGTGCGTTACTCCGTTATTTTTGGCCAGGTTTTAAAACGGCGCGCAGCATGCAGTATTCCTTCACAAACTGAAGTTCCCTTTCACTGGGTGGCAGTAGCTCAGTCCATAGGGACTTGGGTTGGGAACCGGAGGGTCACCTGTTCGAGTCCCCATCCGGACCAAATATGGAACGTGGACTGGTGGCTGGAGAGGCTCCTGGGCACTGCCGAAGTGCCCTTGAGCAAGGCAACGAACCCTCCAACCGCTCGGGGCGCCTGACAAAGGCAGCCCCCTCACTCTGACATCTCTCCACTTTGTGCATGTATAGGTCCTGTTTGTGCATGTGTGTGTCTTTCGGACCTGTGTGTTAATGACAAAAAGAGTGAAAAAAAATTGAATTTCCCCTCAAGGGGATAAATAAAAAAATAAATAAAATAAAAATAAAACATTTTAGCCCTAAGCAATAAAAGATAGTCAAGTCAGATCGAGGTATATGAACAGTTCTTACCAGAGCATATTAGTGAAACACGTCTCTCACCATCTCTGCAGTCACTGTCAACCTGCTGGCCTCACCACAGTGCTGTAACACTTCTGTAGATTTTTAGTCCCAGTAACATTATATCCAGTGACGTGATATCCACTATTATCCCGAGGAAGCTTTTGTTGTGGACAGAACTGCTGCGGTGGGTGACACACTGAATATCATCATGTAGCTCTTCGAATGTTCTCTTTCGCTCATTTTCCATATTTGTCTCCAAGTACCGTAGTTGTAAAATGTTTAGCTGCCTGACAGCGAGTGACCTGCAGGGCTGAGTTTCCCAAAACATGATCCTTCTTAGTAACGCTGTCTTCTTTGTGGCTTAGAAAAACTACATTGCCAAAAAGAAAAGCACCTAGCGCCCTCTAGCGTCCCCACTTAGTCATCTACAGCCAGGACGTACTCAGAGTATAGATGACACTAGTGCGCGTCCGTCAAGTTCATGGCAAGCCAAGACGAGAGCCCTAAGTTTTTTTGGGGGGGGAGTAACTAAAAGTTACTTTTCTCAGTAACACATTACTTTGGTTTAAGTTACTTTTTAATGAAGTAACTAGTAACAGTAACTGGTTACTATTTTTCAGTAACTAGGACAACACTGCTGAAAGAAGAGGAGAGGAGAGATGCTTTAAGGACAGTGCTAACCGAATGCCTTACCTCCCCCCACGATGAGCAGGATGTACGTACACCAAGGATCCCCACCTATTATGACCCCGACTATTTGAAGTCGGGGTCAGAGATGGAGATTCTGAACCGTTTCCCCACAATAAAGACTATATGTACGAAATTCAACACAGCGACACCCTCTAGTGCACCAGTGGAGAGGCTCTTTAGCCTGGACAGACTTGTGCTGACTCCGAGGAGGAACAGGTTGTCTGTCAAACAATTTGAGAGACTCCTCCTCATGAGGTATAACCACTTCTTTGACAACCATGTCCTGTAAGATGGAAAATGTGCTGTAAAGCCCTAGTTTGGTGAGTGAGCAACAGTGAGTTGAGTGTGTTTGGTCTGTTAAATGCACAGTTCAAATTACATTTCAAATGCAATGTTGTGTTCCTTTGAAGTCTCATCATCGTCTGATATGATGATGAAGGCCAGTACCAGAGCAAATGGACCAGGTGACTGGCTGCTAGGCGACCTCCCAGAAGATATTTCATTTGCATTTTGGTTATTTGTGTTATTTAGCCTGGACAGGTAATCAACTCATTCAGCTAGTTTTCAGCTAGCCTGTGGGCTTGAAAAACCTCTGCACACACACATCAAGCTAGCTTAGCTTGATGGCTGTACAACATCTATTGCACGTCTGTCCGTCCTAGAGAGGGATCCCTCCTCAATTGCTCTTCCTGAGGTTTCTACCGTTTTTTTTCCCCCTTAAAGGGTTTTTTGGGGGGAGTTTTTCCTTATCCGCTGTGAGGGTCCGAAGGACAGAGGGTTGTCGTATGCTGTAAAGCCCTGTGAGAGAAATTGTGATTTGTGATATTGAGCTTTATAAATAAAATTGATTGACTGATTGAATTGAAGCCATGACAGGTCTAGTTTCAGAGAGCACTTTGAAGGCCCAGTGTATAAAATTATTTTTATGTTTGTTTCTTTGCTTGCTTTTTTTCTTTTTTTTTTACTGTAGATAGTTAATAAATGAGTCATACTCAGAGAATACAATACTACTAAAAAGTAAAACCAATAATAATTAAAGCTGCAAGCAGCTGTGATCAGGTCCTTGCTCCCCCATGCAACCGAGGGGGCCTGAGGCACGTGGGGACTGTGGCGCGAAGCAAGAAGGGAGAAAAAACCTGGCAGGAGCGAAAAAATGCAATGTTTTGTTCATCCACCAGGGGCACTGGGGGGTGTAACTAAATGTGTGCAGGTCTGTGGATATTCTCATTTATCCAGGTCAATTCCATTTTGGCAACAATTAAATCGTAGGCAACTGGACTTTGATTTTGTCTAGAAGACGTTTCGCCTCTTATCCAAGCGGCTTCATCAGTTCTCAAAGCATCAGTCTCACTAGTCCTCACTAGTCTGACAAACAGTGGAGTAAGACTCAGGTTTTTAACCTCTGTGGAGGTGTACACCCACCACCCTCATAAGACAATACTTGAAACGGGCGTGTTGGTGAACCCAAATGCAGTACCAGGCTCGCAGGAATAGTTGGTAATGACTTTTATTAGCACCACAGCAAACAGGGAATGCAGCAGGCAGAATAAACACAGGATAAAGTTCGTTCTTCGGGCAAGTTGCCCTAACACAGTCTCTGAAGCACAGATAAGGGGGAGAGAAGCGGCTGGGCTCAGTCACGGAACCGAGGGGAAGCTCCAGAGCCCCCGGTTCCACACAGTTCAAAACTCTTTCACAGAGAGGAGAAGAGATGTAGCTTACGGCAGCCGAAGGTGGCGAGGCAGGCGCTCCGTAGGCTGAAACGCCGGCTGATCGAGCTGAGAAGCCGACGAGGAGTGAGCTGAGGCGAGGTCGGGAGCCGGTGTGGGGGTCGTAGCCAGAAGAGCCGTCAGCGAAGGCAGAAGCACCGTTGAGGAGCAGGCAGGAGAGTTGACGAGGCCGGGCGGAGGAGTCGAGACCAGACGAGCAGGCAGAAACCAGAGACGCTGAAGCAAAGCACGAGGTCGGGGACAGAAGGCAGGTGAGTTTACCGGGAGGCAGACGAGGAGAGCAGGTCGGGGACAGGCAGAGTTGGCACCGGGAGATCAGGCAGGAGAAGAACGCTGGAGAGTCTCGCATAATGCAGAAGAACAATCTGGCAGTGAGTGAAGGTGCTGGAGTGGCTTATATGCAGGCCTGATTGCAATGAGCTGCAGCTGTGAGGCAGGTGAGCAGAGTGGCCTGATGAAGTGGGCGTGGCTGGCAGGTACAGTGGAGCAGAGGGAGGGAGAGTGGAAAACTACTGCAGCAGTGTTGCAGGAGAGGACTGAGAGACAGGGATTGTGACAATACTTCGTTAGTGGAGTTTCACTGGACCATTGTTTGGGTCAGGTGAGTCACACTAGTGAACGACAGTCGTTAGGAGTGAGTGGGGCCACTGGTGAGCAACAGTCGTTAGGCATAATGTGTGGTTACCAGTGAACGACTGTCGTTGTGTTTCTTTGAGCCACTTGAGGTTAGTTTCGGGCAGTCTTTGTTGTTCAATCTCTTAGGTACAGCAGCAAGGGCCGCATTGTAAATGGGGGATAGGTGGTGTCTCAGGCCACCTCCCCTATTTATAGACGGCTTCTCTATTTTAACGTAGATGGATTCTTTCACCCCTCTTTCGAACCATCTGTCCTCTCTGTCCAAGATTTTCACATTGCTGTCCTCAAAGGAGTGAGCCTTCTCCTTTAGATGTAAATAAACAGCAGAAACTGGACCTGAGGAGTTTGCCCTTCTGTGTTGAGCCATGCGCTTGTTTAATGGTTGTTTGGTTTCACCAACGTATGAGTCCTTGCATTCTTCACTGCATTGGACAGCATATACCAAGTTGCTTTTTTGAGTGTGTGGTACCCTGTCTTTGGGGTGTACCAGTTTTTGCCTGAGTGTGTTACTTGGTTTGAAACACACAGGAATTTGATTTTCAACCAACATCAAATTCCTGTTTGTCAGACTAGTGAGGACTAGTCAGACCGATGCGTTGAGAACTGATGAAGCTGCTTGGATAAGAGGCGAAACGTCTTCTAGACAAAATCAAAGCCCAGTTGCCTACGATTTAATTGTTGCCAAAATAAATGTGTGCAGGTGTGTCCAGGGGCGGACCCTCATCACACATGTGAAGTTTCGAGCAAATCTGACAATGTCAATGTATAATAGGGCATTTCCTGTTTCCACAAGGGGGCGGCATGAGCAAGATTGCCTACGAGCATATAGAGGCGTTGAGGGTGGGGCTCTTATCATGTACAGAAATTTTGAAGCAGTTTGGATGAAGTATGTGGGAGAGAGAGCTGCTTCAATATGCATGGTGAGGCATCAAATATGGTGGTGCCATGGAGGCCACGCCCCTTGACATCGAGAAAAGCTTCCAATAACTTTTGATCAGCATGGTCTCTGGATGATCTGTAAAAAAAATTTGAAATCAATTGGATGAAATCCCTAGGTCTAGTTCGTTAAAATCCAACATGTGGAAATCACGCCAAAATGACAAGTCAAAATCAAAATGGCCGACTTCCTGTTTGGAGTAGACCATTGGTGCCAGAGACTTTTATGTGCGTCTGGGCAACTTACACATATGTACACATTTTCACCTTCCCACTCCAAAAAAAACCCTATGGGGAGGGTTTTTTTAAAATTTCAAGGGGGTGCTATAGAGGCATTTTGTCCCCCCCCCCACGGGCGACGCCCCTATCAGATGCAAGAGCTCGCCATTCTTGACCTGTGTATCAATTTTCATGAGGATATGAGGTCGGTGAAGCCATCAAAAAGCCAAACGCATTTGATGGCGAGGGCGGCGCCATAGCGGCCAGGCCCCTTGACATAGACAAAAGCTTTTAATAACTTTTGATCAGCATCGTCTCAGGGTGATCTGTACCAAATCTGAAGTTGATTGGACAAAATCTGTAGGAGTAGTTCGTCAAAATCCAAGGTGTCGAAATCACAAAATGACCACCAAAATGAAAAGTTTAAATAAAAATGGCCAACTTCCTGTTTAGAGTAGACCATTGGTGGCAGAGAATTTTTTGTGTGTCTGGGCAACATACACATATGGACCAATTTTCATCTTCCTACTCCAAAAAAACCCCTATGGGGAGGGGTTCTTGAAAATTTTAAGGGGGCGCTATAGACGCATTTAGTCCCCCCCATGGGCGATGCCCCTATCAGATGTAATAGCTCGCCATTCTTGACCTGTGTATCAATTTTCATGAGGATATGAGATCACTGAAGCCATCAAAATGCCAAACGTATTTCGTGGCGAGGGATCAATAGTCGCCATGCTGCCACATGGACACCATTAGATGTAGCTTCACAGCGTTCATAAGGTAGCTTCACCAACTTGTTCTGCATGCTTTAGAAGTTGAATGAAGTTGATGCAGTCAAGTTTGTGTCATCAGTACATGTTAATGTAAAGACTGGTCACTTCCTGTTACCACCAGGGGCACTATGAGTAAGGTGGGATATTAATATATCTGGCCGTTCAAGGCGGAGCCATCATCATGTCAAGCAAGTTTGAACGAAAAGTCGCTAAACTTTGTCACGCCCTAGCGGCCACGCCCCTTGACAAAGAGAAAAGCTTTTAATAACTTTTGATCAGTATGTTCTCAGGATGATCTGTACCAAATTTGAAGTTGATTGGACAAAATCCGTAGGAGGAGTTCGTTCAAACATGTCAAAAATTCAAATCAAAATGGCTGACTTCCTGTTGGGTTTATGGCATGGGTCCAAGAGGACTGTTTGTGCGTCTTGACATGTTCTATGGGCCTACCAATTTTCATGCGTGTAGGTGAAACTCCAAGGCGGGGCTCGAGGCACAAAATTTTCTAGGGGGCGCTATGTCGCCATTTGACCCCGTCCACATACAAAACTGCCGAAATATCAAATTTTTCGCCAGACCAAACGCATGTGCCAATTTCGGTGAGTTTTTGAAATTGGAAAAGGGGCCAAAGTGGAGATTACATGTTTGTAATAATAATAAAAATTAAAGCTGCAAGCAGCGATGAACGAGCCCTCGCAGTACACGCGCGTCGGGGCATGCTGCCGTCAGGGGGGCGTGCACTTAGAAGTCTTGTCAGCTGTAACAAATAAAAAAATAAACGTTATCTCTTACTTACATTTCCAGTATACAGGTAGGCACCCAACCCACGTATGTATTTTTCCAAAAAGTAGAAGCTGAATACATGCCCAATAGTTCAAAGTCTTCTGACTCTTTAAAAGTTGACATGGTGTCTCTAGCTCAAAGTATGAGGGACAAGAAGTTGAAAGTCGATGAGTTTTGAAGAGGATTTGAAGATTTTCCCATTTACTTCCATTCACACTAATTAGACTGGCACCAGAGCACCACCTATTAGCCAATTTGCACTGAATTTTGCACAAACCGTCATCGGGCCATGGAACACAATTAGCAAAAGTGTTGTCGTAATCGGACTGTCTTTGGTAAAGATATGAAAGACTGTCTGTTGTGAACACAATGTGGAGGAATTTGTTGTTTTATATTCTGGGCGTTTTTTGGACTATCAAAATTCTTTTGATAACTTTTTGTCAGGAGCGCTGACAGATGCTACATGCAAAGTTTGGTGCAAATCGGTCAAATCGCCTAGGAGGAGTTCCAAAAAAGTACGTCTTTCATTACCGCGAAAGCAGCCATGGCTTACACCACACAATTCAGCTGAATTCAGAGAAAAATAGAAGGTTTAACAATGTGCAACATATTATGTGGGAGTTATTAGCCAAAAATGCTTTTGCATTGAAAATAGCGCCACCTGCTGGTCATTTTTGATGTGTGAGTTACAGGGGCGAGTCTATACCACCCCTATCAATTTTATTTCCATGAGTGTTATGCTGTTGGCACAGTGCCAAATCTTAAATTAGATGGCCACCAGAGCGCCACTTAGTGGCAAATTGGTAAGTCCTTCATCAGATATCCTCAGGAGGGCATTGACAATAATTATACCAAGTTTCATGTTAATCCGCCCAACCAATGTTGAGATATAAAATACTTCAATTTAAAGAGCGCCACCTTGTGATCATCACCTGAAATTTTGCACAGAGCCTCAGGGGCTCATGGGGAAGTGGGAATCTGAGTTTCATGTCATTCGGATACACCAATATGGAGATATGCTGCACTTCCTGTTTTGTACCAAATCTGCAGGAAGCTGTTATTTAATAACTTCAGTATTCTTTGGAATATCAAAATTCTTTTAATAACTTTGTGTCAAAAAAGTCCACAGATGCTGTGTGCAAAGTTTTGTGCAAACTGGTGAAATTGCCTAGGAGGAGTTTGAAAAAGCAGGTTTGCGACATTTTGCAAATTTGCGAAAAAAAGGTAAGCGGAAATGGGCGGGGCCCTTATCACAAGATTCAGCTCAATTCACTGAATGTGTGGATATAAGGTTTTTGAATGTGCCACAAAGTATATGGGAGTTATGAGCCAAAATGCACTTGATTATAAACTCCTTGATTATAGCGGTGGAAATTCAGGACGACAATAGATTATAAAAATTTTTACCAGGTGTGACTTATATTCCAAGTTTCATGAGTTTTGGTATATGTTCAGGCAGTGAAAAATGCGATCCTTTTGGACAAAGAAAAAAAATAAAAATAATAATAATTAAAGCTGCAAGCAGCGATGAACGGGCCCTCGCACCTTCACGCGACTCGGGGGGGGGGGCTGGCAGGACGCCTTCTGACGCGTCGGATCATTTCTGTTAAAGTTAGACATCGCATGCACGAGTGACTTGACATATCCCTGATACAGTGCTGGAATGACATATTTCACATTTTGTATCACTTCCTCTTTCCACTAGAGGGAGTTGGAGAGCGCAGTAATGTGATAGTACATGATGTTTTTATACATCAACCACAGCATTTAACTTTCAGATAAATCAAAAGATAAGTGTTTGAGACCTACTTCCTGTCACCACTAGGTAGCACTATGCATATCAGGAAATATGGTCATATAAATGTTTTCAGGGCAGGACTAATATGAATCATCTTAAGTATGAAGGAGATCAGAACATTTACTGCAAAAATATAGCAATTTCCTGTTTCATGGCGAGACATCAAAATTAAACCCTCTGCAGCACGCATAGACACTAAAGATATGTCATGTTTGTGTACATCAAATACACACCACAGCACTGAAATTTCAGGTGAATCCAAAGATAAGTGTCTGGTAAGAAGTACTTCCTTTCACCACTAGGTGGCACTATGACTATCACGGAATATTGTCATATAAATGTGTTCAGGGTAGGACAAATATGAATCATGTCAAGTTTGGTGGACAACGGACCATTTACTCCAAATTTATAGCAATTTCCTGTTTCATGGCGGGACATCAAAATTAAACCCTCTGCAGCACACGTAGACACTAATGATATGTCATGTTTGTGAACATCAAATATAGACCACAGCATTGAAATTTCAGGTTAATCCAAAGATAAGTGTCTGATAAGAAGTACTTCCTTTCGACACTAGGTGGCGCTATGATTATCAGGCAATATGGTCATGAAAATGTGTTCAGGGCGGGACTAATATGAATCATGTGAAGTTTGGTGGAGATTGGACCATTTATGCCAGAGCTACAGCAATTTCGTTTTTCATGGCGAGACCTCAAGATTCAACGCTCGGCAGCGGGCGCGCCATTCAACATTGGGAAAATCCTGTGATAACCTTTGGTCACAACGTAGTCACGCTTACATACACCAAGTTTGGAGCCAATCTGATTAAATCTGTAGGACAAGTTCGTTAATTTAAAAGCCCTGGAAATGGCCAAAAATGCACCAAAATTACACAGTAAATTCAA
The DNA here is from genome assembly GCF_011397635.1 of Epinephelus fuscoguttatus. NCBI lineage: Eukaryota > Metazoa > Chordata > Actinopteri > Perciformes > Serranidae > Epinephelus > Epinephelus fuscoguttatus. The sequence continues at coordinate 52,473,260 of NC_064752.1, forward strand.
AATGGCTGACTTCCTGTTGGGTTTAGAGCATGCCTCCAAGAGGCTGTTTTGTTCGTCTCTGGGCATTACATAGGCCTGCCAAGTTTCATACATGTAGGTTAAACTAGCTTCAGGGGCTGTTTCCTCAAACTTTTGTAGGGGGCGCTACTGAGCCATTTTTTGGAACCCGCACACGAGACCCTGAAAATATCAAATTTTTCACCAGTTCTGAGATGTGTGCAAAGTTTCATGAGTTTTTCGGGTATGTTAAGCCTCCCAAAAAGGCAATTGATTTGGAGGAATAATAATAATAATAATAATAATAAAAATCCTTGCATTTCAATAGGGTCCTTGCACCGCTAGGTGCTCGGGCCCTAATAATAAAAAATCCTTGCATTTCAATAGCGTCCTCGCACGGCTAGGTGCTCGGGCCCTAACTAGAACTGCAAGCAGTTATGAACGGGGGCCAAGTCCCCCCGTGCGACTCGGTCCCCGCGTCCCGCGGAGCCCATGGAAGTTGTCCCCGAAGGACGACGGGCTGTGGGCGAGCGCATGTTTATGAATGTGTCATTTAAAATGTGGAAGTTACAGGCAAAACTGCCTTTGCATCCGTTATAGCGCCACCTATAGACCGACAAATTTGGCACAAAGCCTCTGGATGACCTCGGGAACGAGTGACTTAAGTTTGATGTTGAAAGCATCTAATCTGAGCAAAATATGAAACAATGTGTGTTTTTTAGCTAGCAAAAAAGATTGTTTGGTTGTAACAAGCGCATTTTTTGGAGTGCCAAAATTCTTTTGATAACTTTTCATCAGACACATCTGGAGATTCTTTGTGCAAAGTTTCAGGCAGGTAGCACTTAAAATGTAGGAGGAGTTCGAAAAAGTAGGTTTTGGACATGTGGCGAATTAGCAAAGAGAATGTGCAGCAGAAGTGGGCGGGGCCTGTGTCAGAAAACCCAGCTCTATCCAGGGAACACATGGATATAATGTTTGTGAACGTGTCATTTAAAATGTATAAGTTGCAGGCAAAAATGCGTTTGCATCTGTTATAGTGCCACCTAGTGGAGTACATGTGCAATTTTTGGTACGGAAAGTCTGTGTCCTATTCTATATGTACCCTTAAAATTTCAAAGCCCTCAGCATAATAGTTTGGCTGAAATTAATGTTTGTTGTTTATCTTATAATAAGCCACGCCCACACTGACCAGTCATGACCACCTTCAAGATATGACCTCAGAATTGGCCCTACATCATACCAACCGAATTTCGTAGAAATTGGTGCAGCCGTTCAAGAGATATAAATGTACCATATTTGTAGCGCCCCCTCGTTGCCAAAATTCACCAAATTCGGCTCATACCCTCACAGTCTTATGCCGACCAATGATCTCAAATTTGGTGTTAATAGCATTTAGTTTGACTGAGATATCCAACAGTTTGCATTTTTATAGCTAGCTATAGAAGTTTGTTTGTGAATGATTTGCGCATTTTTTGACTGAATAAAATTATTTTGATAACTTTAGATCAGGTCCAGTAGAAGAGTGTATATGTCAAGTTTCACGCAGATTGGACAAAATGCCAAGGAGAGGTTTGAAAAAGTAGGTTTTCCAGTTTTCACGATTTTGTGAAAAAACTTCCTTGGCGCAAGTGGGCGTGGCCTATGGCAAAGTGATTCCGCTCTATTCAGGGAAGCTGGGGATACAAGATTTTTGAATGTGCGACATACAGTGTGGGAGCTATAGGCAAAAACGCATTGGCCTAGGTTATAGTACCCCCTGTAGGCAGATGTACATAGTTTTTTGCGTGTGAGGTACGTGCAGGAGTCTGGACCACCCCTCCAAATTGCACTGCCCTCCCTTGCACGGTTTAGCCTGCAGCACCACTTTTACCTACGGAAGAATAAAAATAAAACTGTTCACAAAAACAATAGGGGTCCTAGCACCGCTGGTCCTAGGAAAAGCGTCTGCTTGCATACGCGTTCCCTCGGCCCCTCGGGCTTGGCCCACTAATAATAATTAAAGCTGCTAGCAGCTGTGATCGGGCCCTCGCTCTCCCACGCCACCACGGGGGACCAGCAGCACGCATCACTGAAGCGGTTATGTGAAAACTCAGAGTAACTTAACCCTGACGTGGTGTGACGTTTCATCTTCGTACTTCAAGAAAATCCCTACGGGGAGGGGTTTTTGAAAATTTCAAGGGGGACCAGAGAGGCATTTTGTCCCCCCCCCCCCCCATGGGCGATGGCGCTGACATTGACCTGTGTGTCAATTTCGTGATATGAGGTCGCTGAAGCCATCAAAAAGCCAACTGATTTGGTGGCGAGGGCGGCGTCATAGCCGCCACACCCCTTGACATAGAGAGAAGCTTCTAATAACTTTTAATCAGCATGGTCTCAGGGGCTGAGGCTGCCGAGCAACCAGGGGCTGCGGGGAGACCCAGAGCAGGCATGGATTGGTGGTGTAAATGTGGGGCTTACTGGCCACTTTATTAGGTACACCTGTACAATCTAATACAATCCAATACAACAGCTCTGCCACACATTGTACGTTTAGAAAGCTTTTATATTTTCAGCTTTTGTCAGAAAGGTGATTATTCTACTTTACTGTTGAGGTCGTAGTGGGTGGTGTTGGTGTACTGGAGTGCTATATATTTAAAAGTATTCCTAATATTTGTCCCCCTCAATTAGACAAAATTAGGAGGCCACCCCAGTACCCCACCACCATTCACTATGACCTCAATAATAAACAAAGTAGAATCACCACTTTCTGGACGATATCAACAATCACCGAAAATTTATAAGCTTCGGAGAAAAAATCATGGTATAGTCGTTCTACTGGATTGCATTAGATTAGACAGGTGTACACAAAGTGGCCAGTGACTGTATGTTACATACATACAGTATTTTCTCAAATAGTAGCCGGGGCCACTATTCACAAAAAAATAATTTGGGACCAGGCTATAATAGGGGCAGGCTACTGTTTGAAGGAGGCTTTTAATAAAAGAAAAAAAAAATCACAGCCAAATTTGAAATTACAAATACTGTTTTTTTTTTTTTTTTAAATTGAAACAGCTGAAATATTTATGTAAACTTGTCTTTACAGTAAAAAAAAAAAAAAGTTTTTTCTAGTATTACAAATAAAGTACTGTATTATTTACAGTAAAACTTTAACAGTAAAAATAGTTTTTGGTGTTTTTGTAAATCACCACTATTTACTATTTACTACAGCACAGTGTACTACTTGTCCTGCCTTGAATCAGTGAATCATCTCATCCTCTGTCCCATCTGCAGCCACCGTGATGCCACACACTTTACGAGACAACATGCCACAAATTAATTTGAAAACTAGGCTACATTCATAATTATGGCTTTTTATCTCACATTTTTGATTAGGAATGGCGATTTTTTTCCATTACTGGCGAAAGTGGGCTTCCATACGTAAAAAATGGAAAAATGGTTATGGTAAAAATATCAGTGCCAGAGGCAGTCCTGGCTAGTTTTACACCCTGGGCAAACCCCCCCCCCCCACACACACACACACACACACCTCTCCCAACCCCCCACAGTACGATACCAGTGAAAGTATCACGGATCCTGAGTAGTATCACGAAACCACGGCAAGAATGAGGAAGATGTGCCTTTTGACATTTCTAAAAAGATAAATCACTTTTCTATAATACACCAATGATATTTCAATGGAATAAATTACTTATTGACTTATTCATACTTCAAAAACAGCATCAATAAGTGATTAACCCTATGGGCCCTAGGCGTTTTTGGGGTATTTTTACTGCCTTTGCGTTTAAGCTCATATCAAAGTCATTATAAAGGCTACATACACATGCAATATCTTGTTTTTTTTCAGGACAATGTGGGCTATCCAGATTTGCCATCATTTCATGTCCTTCTATGTGCCTGTATTTTATATAAATTTTTATATCAATGAAAAAAACAAATTTGTGTCACTAAATTTTTACATTTTTACATGTATCTTAGCATAGCAAGTTGGAAAATGGCATATTCTGCCATTTCCGAAGAGGGGAGACTCTCTGGAATCTGGCATTATAAGAATCATGATGGCGGGACATTGTGTCACTTCACAGCTGTCCAAAACATGTGGTTTGTGCCAGGTGGACATGATTGCCAGTATTTTTTCATTATTGCAAGAAATTCCATTGACTCATTCACACGTCAAAAGTGTGTTTTATCTGAAAGAAACATGCAATAGTTACATCTAAGATCATAAAAAAACCAAGTGCAATGATGCCCTCCAAGATAATATTCGCCACTTTGTTTGCAGTAAAAAAAAAAATTGGGCATGGGGGGGACACGTGTCCCCCTCATTGATATGGTGACTACGGCCCTGTCCTGCATGCATAATTAGGCTACTGTTGTCTGGGTGCACAAACGTGAAGTGGTTGGTCTTGTCATACAAAGTTTGATGGAGTGTCAACTGGACAATATGGAGATATTTGCATCTTGAAAACTGAACTACAAATGTCGATACAGGGAGAAACACATGCAAGCCTAAGACGTGGTAAGATACGATATTCCTCACTATATGAAGTGACTGATAACAAGATCTGTATAATGGATTGTAAAGAAATTCGTCAGGTTTTTATTTTGTAGACAATTAATCTGTATTTATAGCGTGATAGGATGACAGTACAATGATGTGTGTGGTATCACTGGAAAGCTCTGCTTTCATGTGATATGCGTGGCATTTCTGTGCGAGCCTGCATTCGCAAGTAATCCATCCAAGAGTAATGTGTGTGCAGAGCTGTATGAAAGCTCTGTTATACATAATTTTAGTGTAACTTTATAAATTTTTTTTCGCTGTGAAAACACTGGACTACCGACAAGTGCTTGCTCTTGTCGGAAAGCTACAATTCCGCTGTTTCGCGTGATATGCTTCTCGCTCAACCTGATCTCACAGAAATACGTGAAATGACCACGACCTCTTAACACCGCATTCCGTGGTGGCAGCACGTAATGGGTTGAAATTACGTGCTGCCACCACGAAAACAATGCCAATGTAAAGTCAATTCGGGTCCTCTCCCGTGGTGGACACACGGATTCCCTGATTCAATCACGTCACGTCAACCTCGTTTTCCTCAATGATATCTTTAACATTCCTGTACACACACAAAAACGCGGAAGTGTCCTTGATAACTCAACAATATGACAGGTTAATGTCAAGGCTATAAAATAAAATAAATGTATTTTGCCAGCTTTTGATAGCGTAGGGCTTTAAGAGCATTGCGCTGTGGGCGGATGGGGCGCGTTCCACTACTGTTTTGTAGCTGCTGTCCGCCGTCTGTGGGCTTAATGCCATTTCAGATTACCATCCGTCTGCCATAACTGAATCCAAACGCCACTAATAAATAAATAAATAAATAAATAAGAAGATAAAAAATAAGGCTGAGCACGGAAGAACCAGAGAGGAAACACCATCACATGGAGCCATCTGCCCCTGGCAACCCGGCCACCCTCCACTCCACCAGGGGAGAGCGGACCCCAAGCCAGCGCCACAGAACCAGCGGCTGCCCCCTGGTTATACCTCCGACCATGGCAGCTGTCACACAAACCGCTGCTGAAAATTATAGCCTACATTTTGATACAGGTAGGCTATATACATATTGCAAAACTCTGTAAGAGTACAAAAGCATATTTTCGTTTCCAAATATTTATTTGAAAACGAAACCATTCATACGGTCAATATAAAACATTTTGTTAGTAATAAAAAACAAATGGAATCTCAATGTGACCACGCCAGCCGGCGGGACTGTGGCTGAACCACTTCCAGTGTTCATTCATTCATTCATTCATTCATTCATTCATTCATTCATTCAATCGCGTGTTCAATGTGTGTGTGTGTGTGTGTGTGTGTGTGTGTGTGTGTGTGTGTGATCAATAAAAAAAAGTAATTATTTCGGTGTTTATTTCTTTTATTCTTCCATTTTTTTAATTAAAATGCGTAATATAGCCAACAATATTATAGACCAAATGTTAATCTAATTATTATTGTAGAATGTATTTAGCAAATCACCACTCTCAACTGGAGACAGCAGCAAAAAAAAAAAAAAAGGTATTATAAAAAGCCGACAAATAGTGTTAATTAATTGACGTGAGACATTGAAGAGGTTGTCTCCTATAGTCTGTAATTATCTATTTTTTTTATCATAACTTCTCGGAAATTACTCAAAAGTAGAACATGCTAAAAGTAAATACAATAATAGGCTAAATAGTATCTAAGCAATAATAAAGTGTCTAAACAATAATAAATATTATCTAAGTTATCTATTAGGCTACCATTCCACTCTGTAAATAGATTTTAAAATTTCAATATAATTTTAATATTATTTTTGCTTATTTCATGTTATTATTGGTTTTACTTTTTAGTAGTATTGTATTGTCTGAGGATGACTCATGTTAGTAACTATCTACAGTAAAAAAAGAAAAAACAAGCAAAGAAACAAACAAAACTCATTTTATACACTGGGCCTTCGAAGTGCTCTCTGAAACTACACCTGGCATGGCTTGTGTCCAAAAAATGAAAAAATCTAAACTTTGTTGTAGAGCTAAACCAAATACATCATTGGAAAGGTCTCAACCTGGAGAGTAACATATGTCAGTATGAAGATTCTACATGGCTCCTGCTTTCAGCCATTGACCTTTGAACCTTGACCTCAGTGCATGTTTGAGGGCTTATAACTCAGCAACTAAAGGGGGTACAGACATGGGACCAACTGTTATAGAGAGCTCTTGACCTCAGCTATCATGTGAGTGTAGTCAACAACTGAGGGTGCTGTCAGATATGGATAAAATATGGATAAAATTAATTTTCACCCATTTAGAAATTAGATATTTAAAATCTGATTACACAAGTGTGTTTACCATCCCCTTAAAGTCCACACTGTACTCTCAATTCAGTATTTACAACTTCCAAATCTGGGAAAAACACTTAGATTTTTAAAAAACTACAATTCCCTGGGACCGCACCATGCAGTTTGATACATATCAGCAACATAGTTGTAGTTCTTCTGATTTGCAAAGTAAGGCTCTAAATAGGGTTGTAAAAAGATATATCTACTGACTATATCTAATATCAAGTAAAGCCGAACTAGTTATTACACTCCACCTAGATGAAATATGGTAAGAAAAAGTAAAGATGTCGGCTAATTTTCACTAGAAACTGCGTTTTTGGGACAGGAGGTTCGTTTGCGGCTTGTAAAATAGGGTTGTAAAAAGATAGATCTACTGAATAAATCTAATATCTAGTAAAGCCGAAGTAGTTATTACACTGCATCTAGATGAACCATGTTAAGAAAAAAAGCAAGAATGTTGGCTAATCGTAGCTATTTTAGATAGTACTCTAAAACGGCGTTTTGGGACGGTAGGTTTTTTTGCAGCTTGTTGTAAAACAGGGTCGTAAAAAGATACATCTACTGAATATATCAAATGTCTAGTAAAGCTGAACTAGTAATGACACTGCACCTAGATGAAATATGTTAAGAAAAAGTAAGCATGATGGTTCATTTCAGATATTTTATCAAGTTCTCTAGAAACAGCGTTTTTGTGATTGAATATTTGAATAGGCTATAACAAATATCTAGAACAGCTGAACTATCACGTTATTACCATGATTATTATTATTGGTGGGAAATTATAACAGAGGAATGTATTTGCTGTTTTAATATCAAGGACACTTCCGCGTTTTTGTATGTATACAGGAATGTTAAAGATATCATTGAGGAAAACGAGGCTGACGTGACGTGACTGAATCAGGGAATCTGTGTGTCCACTACGGGAGAGGACCCGAATTGACTTTACATTGGCATTGTTTTCGTGGTAGCAGCATGTAATTTCAACCCATTACGTGCTGCCACCACGGAATGCGGTGTTAAGAGGTCGTGGTCATTTCATGTATTTCTGTGAGATCAGGTTGTTCTCGCTATGACTGACAGTCGCGGAGAAAATCAATAGACAAGAACAGGGGTGAATTTGGAAAGCACTATGCGTCGTTCGGGTTCATAGGGTAGGGGGGATCAAAATAAAATCAAAAACTAAAACAAAAATCAACCAGCCACCCTCCTCCCCTGACAAGTAATGAACAGTCCCTAAAGTGCGATGAGGTTTGTGGGCCGTTACTGACACAAAGACAGAAATGTGAATAGCTTGTTCCTCCTCTGACACGCCACAAACCTTTGTGCCGCCACTGCTCAGTTGTCCAGGTACTGGGCAGTCATGACACGAACGAAAGAGGAAATTACTGGACCTGGAGACGGGCTTGTGTGTCGCCGGTAAGCCGTTATCTTGCATTTGTCAGCTGCTCTCATGTTCCCTCCTTTTGTGAAGGTCTTGTTGCAGTCCTCTGCCAACCAGGCGTCATATGCCTCGCTGCGTATTCCCCCGACATTTGTTCGGAATATTTCAAAACTTCTAGCTTTAAATTAACACTGAAGTTGCGTATTGTCGCCATCTTATCTGTTTGCAATCAGCAAGAGTGCACAACTGTGCATGTGCCTGGATGAGGGTTGACATGTGTGGATGTGCCTCTGTGTCTGTGGATGTGTGTAATCCGGGTCTAGCACTCTATAAATGTCAAAAACGTCACATAAACACCACCAGTTTATAAAAGAGGCCGGCGTTTATTTATTAAATGTTTTATTAAGAGGCTGGCTGCTAATAGGGCCCAGTAACGTTAACGTTACAGCAGAGAGATGCTGCGCACAATTACACAACGATCACTTACCACGTCTGCTCGTTTTGTGATACCGACAGATGATAAGACAGTATCTTTCAAGAAAAGCATTTGAACCATTCCTGAGCTTCTGCGCTCCATCCTTTCACTGTAGTCCTCGTAAACAAACATTTTCCGGACCGTTTCCACAGGCGGGTTGGGATCGATGTCCAGCACAAATAGCAATTCTTTCATCCTGTCCGTATACGTCACTCTGCTCCACGTCTTTGGCTTGTTACCGCAACCTTTTACAATACATGATTAAACCATGATTAACAACAGCACTCTGTAAACTTTTCTCAAACTTTCTGCTGCGTCCAGCTGACGATACCGCAAATGCAAGGCTGCAAGCAATAACTACGGCACTGTCTCAGGTACGAACTGTGTCACTCCGCCCAGTGGTTTACTGAAGAAAGTAGTTCCGAGTATTTGCTTCCTGTGTCGTAATGTTACTTAATTATACAGTATTATTTCATAGCGTGGGGAATGCACAAGCCCTGTGTTTTCCACTAGAGCATTTTGGAGTCATTTGATGGTGTAATGGATTAGTTTTGAGGGAGAGAGGGGGCTGTATCACCTCCATTTCAGCTGGCAGCTCTGTCCCACTGATCTAAAAACAGCAGACACTGACATTTAAAGGTATCAGAATCAAGAGCTCGCTATTCTTGACCTGTGTATCAATTTTCATAAGGATATGACGTCGCTGAAGCCATCAGAAAGCCAAACATATTTGATTGTGAGGGCGGCGCCATAGTGGCCACGACCCTTGACATAGATAAAAGCTTTTAATAACTTTTGATCAGCATGGTCTAAGGGTGATCTGTACCAAATCTGAAGTTGATTGGACAAAATCTGTAGGAGGAGTTTGTCAAAATGCAAGGTGTCGAAATCACAAAATCACCACCAAAATGAAAAGTTTAAATCAAAATGGCCGACTTCCTGTTTGGAGTAGACCATTGGTGGCAGAGACTTTTTTGTGCGTCTGGGTGACATACACATATGTACCAATTTTCATCTTCCTACTCAGAAAAAGACCCTAATGGAAGGGTTTTTTGAATATTTCAAGGGGGCGCTATAGAGGCATTTTGTCCCCACCATGGGAGGCGCCCCTATCAGATGCAAGAGCTTGCCATTCTTGACCTGTGTATCAATTTTCATGGGAATATGAGATCACTGAAGCTATCAAAAAGTCAAAAATATTTGCTGGCGAGGGATCGATAGTCACCACGCCGTCACAGGGACATCATCAGACGTAGCTTCACAGCGTCCATAAGGTAGCTTCACCAACTGCTTCTGCATGCATTAGAAGTGGAATGAAGTTGATGCGGTCAACTTTGTATCATCAGTACATGTTAAAGTAAAAACTGGTCACTTCCTGTTTCCATCAGGGGGCGCTTTGAGTAAGGTGAGATAATATATCTGGCCATTCAGGGCGGAGCCATTATCATGTCCAGTCACACCCTAGCGGCCACGCTCCTTCATATAGAGAAAAGCTTTTAATAAGTTTTGATCAGTATGTTCTCAGGATGATCTGTAGCCAATTCGAAGTTGATCGGACGAAATCCCTAGGAGGAGTTCGTTCAAACATGTCAAAAATTGAAATCAAAATGGCCGACTTCCTGTTGGGTTTATGGCATGGGTCCAAGAGGATTTTTTGTGCGTCTTGGCATGTTCTATGAGCCCACCAATTTTCATGTGTGTAGGTGAAACTGCCGAAATATCAAATTTTTCGCCAGACCAAACGCGTGTGCCAAAATTGGTGCATTTTTTAATGTGGGAAAGGGGCCAAATTTGGGATTATATTCTCGTAAGAATAAGAATAATAATGAATAATAATAATAATAATAATAATGAACAGCGCAATTACAATAGGGTCCTCTTGGATGACTTTTGTCACTCAGGCCCTAATTAAAGCTGCAAGCAGCGATGAACGTTCCCTCGCAGTCCACGCACGTCGGGTCAAGATATGAACGACTGTCTGTTTTGAAAACAGTGTGCAGGAAGTTGTTGTTTTATATTTTGGGCGTTTTTTGGACAATCAAAATTCTTTTGATAACTTTTTGTCAGGAGGGTTGACAGATGCTACATGCAAAGTTTGGTGCAAATTGGTCAAATTGCCTAGGAGTTTGAAAAAGTATGTTATTCATTTGTTGCGATTTAACGAATGGAAAATTACCGCGGAAGTGGGCGTGGCTTACACCACACAATTCAGCTGAATTCAGAGAACATGTAAATAGAAGGTTTAACAATGTGCCCCATATTATGTGGGAGTCATTAGCCAAAAACGCTTTTCCATTGAAAATAGCGCCACCTGCTGATCATTTTTGGTGTGTGAGTTACAGGGGCCAGTCTATACCACCCCTATCAGTTTTATTTCCATGAGTGTTATGGTGTTGGCACAGTGCCAAATATTAAATTAGACAGACACCAGAGTGCCACCTAGTGGTGGATTGGTAAGTCCTTCATCAGATATCCTCAGGAGGGCAATGGCAATAATTATACCAAGTTTCGTGTTTATCCGCCCAACTGATGTTGAGATCTAAAATACTTCAATTTAAAGAACGCCACCTTGTGGTCATCACTGGAAATTTTGCACAGAGCCTCAGGGGCTCATGATGAAGTGGTAACCTGAGTTTCATGTCATTCGGATACACCAATGTGGAGATATGCAGCACTTCCTGTTTAGAACAAAATTTGCAGGAAGTTGTTATTTAATAACTTGAGTATTGTTTGTAATATCAAAGTTCTTTTAATGACTTTTTGTCGGGAGGGTCCACAGATGCTGTGTGCAAAGTTTCATGCCAATCGGTGAAATTGCCTCGGACGAGTTCGAAAAAGTAGGTTTGCGACATTTTGCGAATTTGCGAAAAAAAAAAGGTAAGCAGCAATGAGCGTGTCCTATACCACAAGATTCAGCACAATTCACTGAACATGTGGATATAAGGTTTTTGAATGTGCAACAAAGTATATGGGAGTTATGAGCCAAAACACACTTTTCTTAATAATAGCGCCATCTAATGGTGGAAATTCAGGAGGACAATAGATTATAAAATTTTTCGCCAGGTGTGACTTATATTTCAGGTTTGGTGAGTTTTGGGATATGTTCAAGCAGTGAAAAATGCGATCCTTTTCGACAAAGAAAAAAAATAAAAAAATAATAATCATTCGAAAAACAGTAGGGACCTCACAGGTCTGTGACCTGCTCGGGCCCTAATAATAAACAGCGCGATTTCAATAGGGTCCTCGGACGAGTTTGTTGTCACTCGGGCCCTAATAATAATAATAAACAGTGCAATTACAATAGATTCCTCACGGACGACTTCGCTGTCGCTCGGGCCCTAATAATAAACAGCACGATTTCAATGGGGTCCTCTGCTGACGTCGCTTGGGCCCTAATTAAAGCTGCAAGCAGCTGTGATCGGGCCTTCGCTCTCCCATGCAACCACGGGGGCCTGAGGCATACAGGGGCTATGGCGCAAAGCGAGAAGGGAGAAAAAACCTGGCAGGAGCAAAAAAACGCAACGTTTTGTTTATCCACCAGGGGCACTGGGAGTGTAACTAAATGTGTGCAGGTGTGTCCAGGGGCGGACCATCATCACACAGATGAACTTTCGAGCAAATCTGACAATGTCAATGCATAATAGGGCATTTCCTGTTTCCACAAGGGGGCGGCATGAGCAAGATTGCCTACGATCACATGGAGGCATTGAGGGTGGGCCTCTTATCATGTACAGAAATTTTGAAGCAGTTTGGATGAAGTATGTGGGAGAGAGAGCTACTTCATTATGCATGGAGATGCATCAAATATGGTGGTGCCATGGAGGCCACGCCCCTTGACATGGAGAAAAGCTTTTAATAACTTTTGTTCAGCATGGTCTCTGGATGATCTCTAAAAAATTTGAAGTCGATTGGATGAAATCCCTAGGACTCGTTTGTTAAAATACAACATATGGAAATCACGCCAAAATGACAAGTCAAATTCAAAATGGGCGACTTCCTGTTTGGAGTAGACCATTGGTGCTAGAGACTTTTATGTGCGTCTGGACAACATACACGTGTACCAATTTTCATCTTCCAACTCCAAAAAAACCCTATGGGGAGGGGTTTTTTTAGAATTTCAAGGGGGCACTATAGAGGCATTTTGTCCCCCCCATGGGCGATGCCCCTATCAGATGCAAGAGCTCGCCATTCTTGACCTGTGTATCAATTTTCATGAGGAGATGAGGTCGTTGAAGCCATCAAAATGCCAAACGTATTTGGTGGCGAGAGATCGATAGTCGCCACGCCGCGACATGGACACCATTAGACGTAGCTTCACAGCATTCATAAGGTAGCTTCACCAACTTGTTCTACATGCATTAGAAGTGGAATGAAGTTGATGCGGTCAAGTTTGTGGCATTAGTACATGTTAAAGTAAAAACTGGTCACTTCCTGTTGCCACCAGGGGGCACTATGAGTAAGGTCGGAATTTAACATATCGGGGCGTTCGGAGCGGAGCCATCATCATGTCCAGCAACTTTGAAGCTGCTGAGATCAAGTACGTGGGCGAGAGAGCCGTTCGAAATTCGATGGCAAGAAAACGAAACGTCGCCAAAATTTGTCACGCCATCGCGTCTGCGCCCCTTGACATTGTGATGGAAAATATGGTATTTGACCTCATTTTTGTATGATGTATATTACTCAGTTTACCCCTACTGTGACAGCAATGAGAAATACAACAGAGGCCTGATGAGAATAGGGTTAAAGGGAGGTTCCCACAACAAGTGTCCTTGATAGCCTCAAGAGATGTTGTGTCGTAGGGATGTCAAACCACCTGAGTGCCATATATTTTGACTTTTGTGTTATGGGAACTGTAAAGATAGCAGGGTGAGAGAACATCTCGAGGCACTCACTGGTTATGTGAACTATCAAGATAGAAGGGTGGGAGGACATTGTCCCTCACTCACTGACTGACTGTTCATGCGGTTGTATCTGGGTGTGTGAGTCCATTCATGAATGCTTAATAAAACCCAAGAAAGACAGATGACGTGTGAAGACTTTTTCTTTGAACTGTTCATTTACTGTAATTTTGCCACCACAAAGTTGGCGACCACGAAGGGACCTCATCTGTGAGCGGATTCTGGAATTCTGGACTGAAGGTGTGAAGACTGTGCACAGCAAGAGCCGAGGCTCTTACACCTCAAACTCCCCCACAAAGGAAGGTTGAGAGGAGGGCCTGACATCTGAGAACCAGGATTCCCTTCACCGCTGGGGTTCAACGAACCTGGTGGCTGTCAACACCTCGCTGTCTTTCCGGGTGACTTTTAGGACTGCGCAGGGGAAAATCTTTTCCACCTATTGAGATAGGTTGACAGACGTGCCAGGCACCGTGTCTGGGAAGCGGAGTGCAGGAAAAGTGGTGAGCTCGCTTTAGATCAGGGACCTAAAAGTAGTGTAGGTTAGGAACCTAACACGACACCTGATTAATTCAGCCGTTAAAAGCGGAAGAAAAGGTGGTGAGAAGCTGTCTGAGTTAGAGGAGAAATAGAGACACTTGCTATCAAAGTGGGACAGACAGAGTAAGTGAAGTGTTTGGGTTTTTTTAATTTTTCATTTCTTTTTTGTAAGTCGTACGTGTTTTAGGGTAAAAGAAAAAAAATTCCTTTAAAGTGATAAGTTTGTGCATTTTTTGAGATTGATTTTTGCTTCCACAAATTTGATTCACTTCTAATTCTAAAAGAAAAAACAGAGAGTTTAATTACAATGGGATCTGGACAGAGCAAATCCTCAAAGGGGAGAACTGAGCCTGATTATGGCGCTCCCAACGTGAGGTTCATGGAGATTAATTATGGGAAGGAGAGCGTGGCTCAGTTAGATCTGTGGGTCAGTAAGTTCTGTTTTCCAAGGACAGGCAGCCTGAGTGTTAAACAGCTCGAGGCTTTAGAGGTGAGATTAACAGACTTACAAAGAGGGGATTAGAAGGGAAGTTTGGGGGTAAGGTCAAGTTCCAGGCAGATTGGTCAGCTTTTGGTAATTGGATGAGGGAAGCCAAGCATAGGCAGGGCTCCAAAGGTTTCCCAGCGCAGTGTTCAAAGCTGGATTCAGACCTCGACTCGGCTCCACCTACACGTCCCCCACCGTATGTGGACCTACTCGAACTGGAGGAACTAGGCCTACCTGACCTGGAGGGAGCAGTCGGCTCCTCTGGATCAGCGCTGAAGGAAGAGAGAAAAGCAAAAAAAGAAAGCACCGAAAGGAAGCCACCTCACACAGATCCTACCTCCACGTCAGCCCTACGCAGCAGAAAAGTTTTCAAAGAAGGAGATGGGCAGGAGGAGGAAGAGGAATCGAAGGCGATGGTTGCTCCTATGATGGAGGTGGTAGGTGGGAATGGAGAAACACAACTCGTGTACAGACCATGGCTCATGAGTGACATGATGGAGGCCATGGCGACTCTGCCACTCATCATAGAGTGAGGAGAGAAATTTGGAGAGCAACTGCTGTTGTTGATTCAGCAGTACAGACCAACCATCAATGAACTGAAACGTATGTCTCTGCTTATCTATACTGCCTGAGACAAGCAGCGATGCAGTATGGTGGACTGACAGAAGAAGAAGTTGAGGGAAAAGAGGGTGAAAGACACACAACTGCATCTGATTTTCCTCAATGGACTAAAACCAGAGATTGTGGATATTGTTCGCCAGGTTTTCCTCACATGGCCAACAGCTGATCTCGCGGATATTGAGAAACACGCTGTGGGCGCAGAGGCTGAGCTTGTAGTGTCAAGAGTTAATCCCTAGTCAAGTAAAAGTGTTACACTGCATAAGTTGATTAAGAAACAAAGCCATATAACCATCATATAACCATGTTTTATGCATAAGTTCTGATAAAATTGAGTGAGATGCATCTATATGTGTTAAAACACTGTTATATATGTCAAAGTATTCACAATATAGAGTCATGAGCTGATATTGTATCCACACTAAAAGAACACACATATAACCTATCATGTTCTGTATAATGATAACACACACACACACACACATTCAAATGTCTGTATTACCTGATGCACATTAAAGGTTCATACTGCAGGAGAGCACATGAGAGCACAAGGGGCTGCATAAAGAAAGTCCCTAAAATTCACATTTTTTTTTTTTTTTTTTTAAATAAAGTGAAAGCGAATCCAGAGCTAAGGGTGGAAAACTTGGGGACTTCCAGGCTCAAAATGAAAGTGATACACCATTAAAAATGGGCCTGCTCATGATTGGACAAAAAGAAAAAGGTTTCCACCAATAGATTTGGATTAAAGTGGGATGGATTAGCAGAAAAAGGTGGAGACTCTACCCAGTCTCCACCAGCATAAAAGCAGACGTGCTGAGAAGCAGTTTTCAGTCCGGCTCCGGGGCTTGACTCGATGAGTTGTATGTGTTGAAGCTTGTGAACACATTAAACTCGATTGCATCGGACTCTGCCTGACTCCAGTGTTTCTGTGAGTATTACTTAGCTGAATCTAAGGTACCAGATCGACATCAGAGGACAACTGAGAAGCGACGTTGTGGACAAGGTCGGAAGCCTCTAGGCCCAAGCCCAGGCACCGATTTTGGCCACTCAAGCTCCAGTGTAAGAGGGATGAACTCCAGTGTCAGAGAGAGGAGGAAGCGGCAAAGAAACTGGAGAAAAGGGACCGCCTCACTGCTAAACTGCAGCTGGCTCAACTGCAGGACTTACAGGGAGGACAGAAAGGAAAGTCCAGAGAAGGAAAAAAAGACAATGATAAATGTTTCAACTGTGGCAAAAGAGGACATTGGGCGAGAAACTGCCGTACGGGGAAGAAAAACAAGGGAAAAGATGGGGCAGATGAGTCAGATTGACTATATGGTGAGAACACGAGGACGGATGAATCTGGTGATGACACTGACCTGGAAATCCAACCAATGTTTCAGACACGTGACAACACTGACACTAACACAAACACAGAAACATACAACATGCACATCATGACTGATGCAGAGTATGAGCTTGTTTCTGATGTGATTCTGCACCTTGAATCTAAACAGAAAGACAGTGAACATAGCAATGTGATGCCTGATTTTTCAGTGGAGGCATACAAAAAGATGCCTCGATACACATTGACAGTTAATTGTGTTGAGATCTCTTTCTTGGTGGATTCCGGGGCCACAGAATCAGTTGTAAGGAGTTGTGATTTTCGTGAGAAGGCTAAACCTAAACTGAGTTGGAGGTATCAGAAAACAATTGGGGTTACTGGAGTAGCGATGATTGAAAAATATACTGCTCCACTGAAATGTTTTGATTCTGACACGGGGAAATCTTTCAAACACTCATTCTTGTATTCTGACAAATGCCCTATCAATCTGATGGGACGAGATCTCATGTGTATGTTGGGAATTGTTTTGATTTGTACACCTGAAGGTGTTCAGGTGAGGAGAGTGAATGACATGAAGGAAAGTTTTGCTTTGGGCACACAGTTTGTGTGCGAGTGGAAGATAAATCTCCCCCCTTCTGTTTCACAGCAGCTCCCACAGACACACACACATGCTGACGTCACATGCCCTGCTCGGCACACATGGTTCCTATGTCACACACTGACCATGGGTATGAGAATATCTGGTGTAATACAGGACAAGACATGGATAAGTTACAGCTAGATTGGCTGTATTGGAATGACGTTAATTGTGCTGTCTCGGTGAAACTTCCTGATCGATTGCATGAGTTAATTTTGTTATAAAGCTCTGATCCACACATCTCACTGGTAAATCCTAACCACACAGACCTGAGTCTGTGGGTGCGGGAGCTGAACGCCTCTCCATGCTGGAAATCTACAACTGATCCTCATACTGATTTTAATGAGGAAATGGGGGTGTACAGAAAGAAACTAAATTGTGACATTGTGACTTCCCGTTCAGTTGTGTTTGCAAACAAAGCTGGTGTTGAGGCTGACATGTGCATGGTTAAATCCGTCGCAGACATCCCAGAGCTACAGCAGGTTCCCGCTTATCTCTGGGCCAAAAGTAAATATGATTTTGGTCTGATCAATAACTGTGAGCCTGTGATAATAACACCTAAATCAGACTACAGACCCTGTCGTAATCAATATCCTCTCAGATGGGAAGCAGTTGAAGGCATTTAACCAGTGTTTGATGCTCTGTTGAAAGCGGGTGTGATTGTTCCATGTCCTGATTCTCCTGTGAGAATGCCCATATTCCCTGTGCGTAAAATACGACCTGATGGCGAACCTGCAGAGTGGAGATTTGTGCAGGACCTACAAGCTGTAAATGCTGCTGTGCAGGCCAGAGCTCCTACAGTTCCAAATACAACAATCCAATCCACATACAATTCTGTCTCAAGTTCCAGCTGGTAGCAAATGGTTTTCAGTTGTTGATCTGTCAAATGCTTTTCTGTTCCAGTACACCCAGACAGTCAATATTGGTTTGCTTTTTGTTTTGAAGGTAAGATGACTTTCTCGAGACTTTCTCGAGGGTTTGTCAGGGATTTTCGGAGTCTCCCACTATTTACAATTCTGCTTTGAGGGACAGTTTGGAAACTCTTGTAAGGCCTGAAGGCAGTGCTTTGTTGCAGTATGTTGATGACCTATTGGTTGCGAGTGACACCAGAGAGGGCTGTATTGCAGACACCCTTGCCTTGTTGACTTATTTGGCTGAACAGGGCCATAAAGCCAGCCTGTCAAAGCTACAGTTTGTTTCACAAGAGGTCACGTTTTTGGGTCACGTGATCTCTCCTGAGGGAAAGACCCTCACATCCAAACGCATTGAAGCCATTCAAAAGATCCCGAAACCTGTAACCAAGAAACAGGTTATGGCATTTTTAGGAATGATAGGCTACTGCAGGCAATGGGCTCCTAATTATGCTGAGATTGAGGCACCATTAGCAGCAATTGCTCATGGGAAAGGCCTGAAAGCACCTGATCATGTCATTTGGACTCCTGACGCAGAGAAATCTTTTGTTGACTTGAAACTTTCTTTGAAAACACCCCCTACTCTTGGACTGCCTGACTGTACACGACCGTTTACCCAGACT
Source organism: Epinephelus fuscoguttatus (assembly GCF_011397635.1). Lineage (NCBI taxonomy): Eukaryota > Metazoa > Chordata > Actinopteri > Perciformes > Serranidae > Epinephelus > Epinephelus fuscoguttatus. Next base: position 52,492,014 of record NC_064752.1, read on the forward strand.
GTTGACGAAAAGGGTGGGTACATGACTTCTGTACTGTTACAAGAACACGGGGGGAAAACAACGACCTGTAGCTTATTTTTCATCTAAACTTGATAGTGTTGCTGCAGGTCTGCCTCACTGTCTCAGAGCTGTGGCTGCTGCTGAGAGAGCAGTGATGGCATTATGTGGCATTGTGGGCTATGCTGATTTGACCTTGCTTGTCCCACATGCAGTATCTCTTATCCTGCTCGAGCAGAAAACTTCACATCTTTCTGCTGCAAGGTGGTTGCGTTACAGTGCTGTTCTGTTGGAATTGCCTAACGTTAAGATAAAGAGATGTACTGTCATTAATTCTGCTACTCTTCTTCCAACAGCTGTTGATGGAGAACCGCATGACTGTGTGGCTGTGATAACTTCTGCTTGCTCTCCCAGACCTGATTTGAGAGACACACCGATTAACAATGCTGATTTTGAATTCTTTGTTGATGGATCAGCTTCTAGAGACCCCAACACTGGTAAAAATGTTGCAGGATTTGCAGTCATAACACTGCAGGGGACAGTGATCGCATGTCCTTTGTCATCCTCACATTCAGCTCAAGCGGCTGAATTGGTGGCTCTGACAGAGGCATGTAAACTGGCAGAGGGCAAATCTATAAACATTTACACAGACAGCAGATATGCTTGGGGTGTGGTTCATGACTTGGGACAAATTTGGAAAAACAGGGATTTCTTAACTTCAACGGGGAAATCTATTGCTCATCATATGTTGGTGTCAGCTCTTTTGGATGCTGTGTTGTTGCCTAAACAAATTGCTGTGTGTAAATGTGATGCTCACACTAACAACACTGACCCCATCTATCTGGGTAATGCCAGAGCTGACGCAGCTGCAAAAGCAGCCTCAAAGCTGCCATTGTCTTCAGCTTTGCATGCCACCTCACTAACCCCTGCTTCTACCCCTACAGTCGTGGCTACGGCTGAGATAACAGACCTACAGATAAGGGCCTCTCCGACAGAGAAGGCCGTTTGGAAGAAAGCAGGATGTACTGTGATTGACAAAGTGTGGACAGGACCTGATGGCCTGCCTTGTCTCCCTCGCTACCTTTTTCATTTCTATGCTAAATTGACACATGGTTTGGACCACGTGTCAAAGGGGGGAATGGTTGAGGAGATACGGAGATACTGGTATACAAGAGGTTTTACCAGTTATGCCACAGAGTTTTGCAAAAGATGTGTGATCTGTGCTACAAACAATGTGGGGAGGGGTATCAAGATACCACAGGCTGCACATCCACCTCCAGAGAGACCTTTTGATCACTTGCAGATGGATTTCATTGAACTAATACCGAGCGAAAGGAAAAAGTTTGTTTTGGTGATTGTGTGCATGTTTTCAAAATGGGCTGAAGCTGCAGCAGTGGCAAAAGCTTTGATGACTCTGATAATTCCCAGGTGGGGAATTCCAACTAAAATCAGCTCAGATAATGGTACACCTTTTGTGAGCGCAGCCTTGAAAACTGTTGGTGAGTTCATGGGTAGTGATCTAAGACAACATTGTGCATATCACCCAGCCTCTGGGGGGGTATGTGAGAGGGAAAATGCAACTTTGAAAAACAAACTTGTGAAAGCGTGTGAGGAGACTAAGATCTCATGGATAAAAGCTCTTCCTTTTGTGTTGATGCACATGAGGGCCAGGAGGAGGAGCAGAAATGAATTCAGTCCATTTGAGATCTTATTTGGCAGACCTCTCAATACCGGGATTGGGCCCGCTAAAAGGCAGTTGCCAGACACTGGTCACTGCAAGGATGAAATGTTAAGATATTGTGCAACCTTGTCCTCTGTTTTGTCTGAAATCCACCAACAGGTAAAAGCTGCCCTGCCCAAACCTGCAGTAGGGAAACTGCATGATCTCAATCCAGGCAACTACTACTGCTGCTGGACGAGATCTACAGTCACGACGTCACCGAGCTGGATGTCAAAGACACTCTGGCACATCACTCACCTCACCGCCTGCCGAGATCTGCTGTGCCAGTTGGCAACATGACATCTAAGCTGGAGAACAACGTATGGTACAAAGCTATGCTGACGACTGCGAGAATGCTGACAAACAAGAGCTGTTATGTCTGCGCTGAACTTCCACATGAACTAGATAATTCTATGCCACTGAAACCTCATCCCCTGAATGTTTCAGAGACCCTGGGGGCGATGATTGTTTTCACCCAGGGGGTTCACTCACCCAACAGGACTATGTCCAACATCACTGATGCATTGCTGATGCTTAATGTCAGTGTGGTAAACTATGAGGGAAACAACCGTGAGGTTCTGGAATGTGACAAAGATGTCACAGCAAGGGATATACCAACCTGTCATGAGCACTAAACCCACGAGCCAGAAAGGAGTTGTTTGCTTCTCTACAGACTGTGCAGCGCCGGCGGATCACTTTCTGGGCACATCTGCCTGTGCACAGACAGTTGTGGCTACACGTAGGGTGATGTGGGATTACAACATGGACAACTGCAAAGGTGCAACACCACACGTTGCAACTTTAAATCTCAGGAACACTGTTAGTCTTAACCGACCAGGAATCGACAACCCCGCTGTCTATATGCCATCCAGTGATGGGTATGGATCACTCAGACAACACATCTGGGTGTGTGGCAGACATGTTTACCAGGCACTGCAGCCTGGATTTTGTGGCGGGTACTAGTTGGCTAAGTTACTGCCCGCTGTGACTATTGTTCCTGATTTCACTCATTTTCACACAGACTATGATCACTACTACCCACCGCACAAAGCAAGACGAGCTGTGGTAAGGGTGCCCCCTGTGGAGAAGGGTTTTGGGGGTTTCCTGCCATGGTGGGGAACAGTTAACAATGCACACAAGATTGATGCTGTATCTGTGGACTTGGAAAATCTCAAAGGCAACGTGGCTACAGGTTTAGCTCACAAAGACTTTTTCTTTGAACTGTTCATTTACTGTAATTTTGCCACCACAACAAAGAGAAAAGCTTTTAATAACTTTTGATCAGCATGTTCTCAGGATGACAACATGCTGGCCAATCTGAAGTCGATCGGATGAAATCCCTAGGAAGAGGAGTTCAAATTTAAGTTGTGGAAATCACCGTAATGAAAAAATTCAAAACAAAATGGCTGACTTCCTGTTGGGATTTTACCATGACGTCAAGAGACTTTTTTGTGCGTCTCGGTATGATACATGTGCGTACCAATTTTCGTTTGCCTACAGCAAACTAACCCCTGTGGGGAGGGGTTTTTGAAAATCTGTAGTGGGCGCTATTTCGGCATTTCGCGTTGACCATGTGCAACCACCCAAAAATATCGAATTTCAGATCCAGCCAGACGAATGTGGAAAGTTAGAAGCATTTTGAAATTTGGGAAAGGGGCGAAATTGGGACACAAAATGTCGGAATAATAATAATAATAATAATAATAATAATAATAATGATAATAATAATAATAATAATAATAAACAGCGCGATTTCAATAGGGTCCTCCGCGGATGACTTTGTCGTCACTCGGGCCCTAATAAACAGCTCGATTACAATAGGGTCCTCACGGACAACTTCGTCGTCGCTCGGGCCCTAATAAACAGCGCAATTACAATAGGGTCCTCATGAACGACTTCATCGTCACTCGGGCCCTAATAATAATGAAATAAGCAAAAATTATTTTAAAATTATATTGAAATTTTAAAATCTATTTACAGAGTGGAAAGTTAGCCTAATAGATAACTTAGATACAATTTATTATTGTTTAGACACTTTATTATTGCTTAGATACTATTTAGCCTATTATTGTATTTACTTTTAGCATGCTCTACTTTTATCTACTGTAGGCTCTATGTTTTAATTTATTTAATAATGAATTTATTTTATGTTAGCCCTATATCTTTATCTTTTATGTCATGTATCATAGTTTAGTTCTTAACTCCAGTGTTTCCTCAGTGGGAGCCGTCTGCATCAGGGGGCGGCCGTTGGTTCTGCCTGCTGGTGCTGGCTTGGGGTCCATTCGGGGGGCAGCGGCCGCCTCCCAATGCGGACAGCTCCATGTGATGGTGTTTCCTCTCTGGTTCTTCCGTGCTCAGCCTCATTTTTTCTTCTTATTTATTTATTTATTTATTTATTAGTGCCGTTTGGGTTCGGTTACGGCAGACGGACGGCAATTTGAAATGGAATGAAGCCCACAGATGGTAGACAGTAGCTACAAAACAGTAGTCGAACGCACCCCATCCAGCCACAGCACAATGCTCTTAAAGCCTTAAGCTATCAAAAGCTGGCAAAATAGATTTATTTTATTTTATGGCCTTGACGTTAACCTATCATATTGTTGAGTTATCAAGGACACTTTCGTGTTTTTGTGTGTATAGAGAAATGTTAAAGATATCATTGAGGAAATCAAGGTTGGCGTGACGTTGAATCAGGGAATCCGTGTGTCCGTGTGAAAATGAATCCTAATTGACTTTACATTGGCATTGTTTCCACGGTACCGGCATGTAATTTTAACTCATTACGTGCTGCCACCATGGAATGCGGTGTTAAGAGGTTGTGGTCATTTCACGTATTTCTGTGAGATCAGGTTGTCATAATCTGTGCCCAGTTTTCTAAAGCGGTATGTTAAATGTTGTGTGTTTGAAATGTTTGAAGTGTCCTCACTATGAAATATGTTATAATTTGCTTGCCCTGTGCTGCAGGAAAATGGCCCTCTCTGGGTTAGCTGCGGGGGCCTTAAGTGTTTGTGTTTGGTGCTGATGGCGACAAAATATATTTCTCGTTCTTGCTCTCGCTCCTGTTTGTCCTTCCACACTCTTGATTCTGAACACTTATCTGGTATCTTGTTTATTTCCATTTGTATTAGCTATATCTTTTGCTCTGCCGTTGTTTTTTGTTGAATTGTCAACTTTACAGTTGTTATTTTGTTTTGTTATGTGTCAGCATAATTGCACCAGAAAAACCCCATAAGGGATGGGCTGTGTTGAAACACCCAGACACAAATATAAATGATTCATTCATTCATTCATTCATATACTAGTAACACTTCATGTAGATAGTCCACCTATGGATAGTTCATAGAGTATTTGTAATTTATCAACAGCTTATGTTTAGCTTTAGAGTATGTGTGACATTTCACTCCACATTGTCAGAATAATTTAACAATTATCTATTTAGTCAACCTATGCTGCACAGGTTGAAATCAAGTTCAACTAAATCATTAAATGGATATGTATTATATGTAAAATATGTTCATTTATTGTTAGGCAATCTGTTTAACACGTATAGACAAAGCAAAACAGTTTAATTAACTAATAAACTGTTGAAATGTTGCAAATACTCCAGAAACTATGTGTATCCATTCAAATAAGGAAAAAATGTATGAAATGGTCAATCAGTGGACCATGTGCATCAATACATTATGTTGCATGGTAAAAAAAAAAATAATGACAGTGCAATTAAACCAACTAAAAAAAGAAGATGTCATGGTAAATGCCATGGACATTTATAAAGCAGCAGCCTACAATGTAAAAGGATCAGTAAAATAATTAGAGGGAGAAGTGAAACTACGATTCCAGGAAGGCAATCGTTGAGGCATGTGGCAAAGTCTCAGGAATATGACAGATTACAACCCCACAACCTCCTACTTGTCAAGTGTTGATGCATCCTTGGCATTTGAGGTTGTCAATTACTCTGCTCACTTTGAGGCCACTGGTAGTCAGCAATCAAAAACAGCTGAAACAGATATTAATGGACGAGTGGCGCACCTCTGACACCTGACACCATTCCTGAGCCTGACGTCAGGAGGGCTTTCAAGCATGTGAACACAAAAAAAGCAGCAGGACCAAGCAGTATAAGTGCTCAAACTATGCACGGGCAATGGTGTTTACAACAATATTCAACTGGCCGCTGGCTCAGTCTGTTATAGCCACATGCTGCATAAGTCCACTATCCTTCCTGTGCCCAAGAAAACAAAACCAACCTGCCTGAATGACGGGCACCCAGTGGCTCTCACCTCTGTAGTGATGAAGTGCTTTGAACAACAGGCTAAAGATTACATTTACAGGGCGCTGGTGGCTTAGTGGTTAGAGCAGGCACCCCATGTACAAGGCTGTTGCTGCAGAGGCCCGGGATCGACTCCAGCTTGTGGCCTTTTGCTGCATGTCATTCCCTCTCTCTCTCCCCCTTTCACGCTTACCTGTCCTGTCCATTAAAGGCAAAAATGCCCAAAAAATATCTTTAAAAAAACCCACTACAGTTTGCCTACTGTCCCTGCTGATCTACAGGAGACACATTAGCACACATCCTTCACATCACCCTGTTTCACCTGGAAAGAGGGGAGCTATGTGAAACTGTTCACTGACTAAAGTTCACTCATTGTGCATGTAGATCCTTGACTTCCTAACAGGCAGATCCCTGGTGGTGAGAGTAGGAGGACACACCTCGTCCACCCTTATCCTTCACGCAGGAGCCCTTCACAGGGCTGCATTTTGAGTCCCCTGCTGTACTTCCTGTACACAATACAGTGTGCCCACTTAAGACTCCAACACCATCATTAAGTTTGCTGACAACACAGCTGTGGTGGGCCAGATCACAGATAACACTGAAAAGGCCTACCTAAAAGAAGTACAGAATCTGACCCTGCTGTTAGGACAACAACCTACTGAAAGTGGCCTTTAGGAAGAAGCAGCCAAGGAATGGTGCTCCCCTTAATATTAACAGGTCCTCTGTGGAGTGGGCAGACAGCTTCAAAAACCTTGGTGTCCACATCACTGAGAGCCTGACCTAGGTGCCGCATACTGACTCAGTGGTGAGAAAACAAGGCAGAGAGTGTTTTAAGTGAGATGCCTTATGAAATTGCAGGTATTCCCTCAAATACTGAGAAATTTCTACTCCCGCACCATAAAGAGTGTCCTGACAGGAAACGGCACTGCCTAGTACAGAAAAAGCACCAAACAGGACCACAAGGTCCTGCAAAGAGTGGTTCATTCAGCTGCTCTACCCTGCAAAAGGAATGTTTATACCAGACGCTGCAAAAATAAGTCCAGGAGAGTCAATAAAGATCCCAGGCACCCAGATAAACCCTGCTGAGATCAGGAAGAAGGTACCGACTACACCAGGCAGCACTCAAAGTCTCAGGCAGAGCTTCTATCCTCAGGGCACTCAGCCCAAGGATACTGACTTATGACCTTGCCTTACCCTTAACAGTGACATTTTTTTTATTACTACCACTACTAAATATTGATGGATCTGATAGCTATTACATTTTATTGAAATCATATTTTATGATTTCATTTGACAAATAAATTAGTCTCGCTCACCAGACCTTTCTCAAGAAAAGAAAGGTCTGGCTGGGCCGACTCTCACTTTAAGATTGGAGAAAAAAAACGCCTCAGCTGCTTATATTTCTTTCAACCAATCACAATCATTCTTGGAGGTGCCACAGCAACAGTGCGCTTGCAAAAATATTGCAGGGGAGAAGCAGGTTTTGGTGTAACACGCCCACAAAAATATCGCCTGCAGGACACAAACCATGGCAGAAAAATGGCTACATCCCCGCAAGATCAAACACCGCAAAAGTTAGTAAAGGACGTGTTGAAAACTGCAACCAGAGGTGGTAGGGCGGGACTTCAGCGGGTGGCTCGTTCCGCCCAGTGAGAGGCTGATATTTGCAGCAAACTTCCACCCACTCACACTACAAATAAATTGATTAAAAACCAGTGATGGAGAGTGACGGAAGGAAATTGGGATTGCTGATCTTAACTGCATTCTAGATGGACTGGTTAGGTGCACCCACTTGCACCAGTACAATATCCCCTACAACTAAGACCTGGAGGGAGACACAAAACTCAAGCAGCTACTCAGGGCTCGACAAGACATGAACCTTCAGGTAGCCAGAGGACTGTCACACTCGCATCTTCTGACATCTGCCCTCTGACAAGTTCATGGTAGGTAAGACCCTGTTGAAATTTGGCTGCCAACTGAAATTGACAAATGATACATGAGCAAAGTGCTTGTATTAATTTAATACTAGTAAGTATAACAAACCTGTGCTTTGTGCTTGCATGCTGAATAAGCTGATAATTAACCTAATATAACCTAATATGCTTGTATTATGTAATCTTGATATCAATATTAAATATTATTTGACATTTATCAGAATAATCATTTTCTGTTATTCTTCCTTTTATTAATACCACCAGTAATCCCCACCCAACTTTATTATTACTACATCTTCATTACTATTAACCCCAACAATTGCCAGTATCGTACTTGTTCTGAGGTCCAAAGATAAAAAATGAGCTGGCCTCTGGCATGGGCACTGCTTCCTCCTTCAACTGCAGATCTGCCATTGGACGAGGTCTGGGGCTTTCTGGGATTTCAGGGTCCTCCTCCTCATCATCACCTAGCCAATAGAAAGAGCAGAGGATTAATAGAGGCGTTCTTACCTATAAATTTAAATGGTATGATTAACAATACAGTATGAAGGGATTGGGATTTACCAGGAAAGTCTGCTGGAGGAAAAGGGTCTTTGATCTCATTCACATTAGACTCAAACTCATCAATTTTGAGCTGCAGATTTGAAAATGAAATAGTTGAAAGGTAAGAAAGAGAAAAAAACACTACCACATAGTTGTATATTTATTGTTGATGAACGCTTTTGGATGCCTCACCTTGGCAGTTGTAGGGATGCCCTCTACACCCTTTGCCCTTTGCTCAGCCAACTTCTTTGCCAGATTTGCCTTCTCCTCTGACACCTTGTCAGGCATGTTGGCCCTATAAATTAACAGAATGATTCAACTTGTTGTTGGCTTGTGTTATTTAAAATTGCACGTATTTTACATCTTAAATCCTAATGTTGTTGTGATTAAATTGAATATACAATATGTTAAATCAGTCAACAGTCCCAAATGTATGAAAGTCTGCAGCTGGCATTCCTGTTTTTAAGACAGGAGAACCACCTGATGTGATGAACCATAGACCCATCAGTATCTACCCACAGTATCCAAGATTGCAGAGAAAGTTGTATCTGAACCACTAACTGACATTTTAAACTCATGACAAGCATAACTCCATCTCATGCAATTTGATTTTAGAACAAACTATTAATTGGAATGGCTGGCCACTTATTTATTAAAAAGCAAACAAATAAACAAACACAAAAAGGCCAAATTAAAACCAGACATACAATAAACCACAATCCTCTTTGTAATTTATCTGGAGATGCAATCAAATGGATGGAGTTACGTAAGGAGAAGATTGGAGGAGAGGAGTTGCCGGAATTGGAAACCATTTCCGTTAGTTGAAAAACTCCGGGCTGTGCCTCCAGAGGTAAAGGAAAAAAAAAACATTATTTTTTCTTTTTTTTTTTTTTGTTTTTACCGATGGATTTCCAGATTGGGGTCTCCCTGACACCTCGGTCGTTTCTGGAAGACCATAATTCTAGTCTTTTCTAGATTAACTGTCAGGGCCCAGGTCTGACAGAAGTTTTGCAGATGATCTAGTTGCTGTTGTAATGCCTCCTTAGATGGAGCTAACAATATTAGATCATCTGCAAAAAGTAGGCATTTAATTTCTGTGTCAGAGAGGGTGAGGCCAAGGATATCAGATTGTTCAAGTGATTTTGCCAATTCATCAAAATAAATGTTAAACAGGGTGGGGCTGAGACTGCAGCCCTGTTTCACCCCTCTACTTTGGGGTGAAGAAATCTGTTTCCATGTTGTCGATTTTCACAGCACATTTATTATTTGTGTACATCGTTTTAATTATGTCATAGATTTCCCCCCCCCCATACCTTTTTCAATTAATTTTAGGAACCACTATGCCAAATTGAGTGAAATGCTTTTTGGAAATCTACAAAACAAGAGAAAGTTTTGTTCTTGTTTTGATGAACATGTTTGTTAATGAGAGTGTGAAGGGTATAGATATGGTCTATAGTTCGGTGTTGTGGTGTAAATCCAATCTGACACTTGCTCAGGACATTATGTTCACTGAGGAAGTCTTGCAGTCGGTTGTTTAGGATGCTGCAGAATAACTTCCCCAGGTTGCTGCTGACACGTATGCCTCTGTAATTGTTTGGCTCAAATGTATTTCCATTTTTAAAGATTGGCGTTATAATTCCTCTGCTCCAGATGTCAGGGAAATGCCCAATGCTGAGGAAAAGGTTGAATTTCAATATGTCAATGTTAAATTTCATTATTTCATTAAAAATGCCATTGGGACCACTGGCCTTCCTTGATTGTAGGGCCTGGATTTAAGCTAGTAGCTCCCTTTCAGTAATTTGATAATCTAAAGGGTTCTGGTTGTCTTTAACGACTGATTCTAGAGTTTGTAATTTGTTGAGAAGCTCAATTTGGGCCAAATTCAGTGTAATAATACTATACAGGTTTTCGAAGTGTTGTTTCCACATTTCACCATTTTGAATAGCCAATTCTTCTTTGTGTGGTTTGCTGAATGTTTGCCATTTTTTTCCAGAAATTATTTGAGTCAATGGACTCTTCAATTTCATTTAGTTGGTGCTGCACATGCTGCATCTTTATAGTTCTGAGTGTTGTTCTGGATACTTTCAATGTTTCCCAGTATTGGATGCGACGCTTGGGGTTGTCAGGTTGTCTGTGTGTTTGATTTGATAAACTTCTGTTTCTTCTTTCATATCTCAATAGTCTGGGACCGAACTCTATCCCCCAAGATGACAACACTCGCCACCACAGATCGGGGTTTATTACCTCCAGAATTTGGGAGTGGAAAGGATGGAATGGCCTGCCAGCAGTCAACCTCAACCCCACTCAACACTGGTGGAATCAGCTTGGGCGTGCTGTTCAGGCCAGAGTGACCAACACAACCATGTTGCAGCAAAAAAAAGCTGCCAAATTTACACCTTCACATTGTTTCAATGTCCAAACCTAAACATTTAAGTTATTACAAGAAAAAGCAAGTCCTCACATTTGTCAAGCTGGATCCATAAAATGTTTCTGCATGAAAACTGAAATCTGTCAGTTCATGAATTGACTGATAGTCCCAGCTGTATTTGTACATTTTCATATGTTTTGTGTTTAAAAATCTTAATTTGTTAAGTAACTTGGATAAATATAGTGGTGTAAAAAGTACAGTATTTCCCTCTGAAATGTATTGGAGCAGAAGTGAAAAGTGGCATGGAAAGAAAAGACAGACTTGTACATGCAGTGCCTGAATAAATGTGTTTAGTTACATTCCACCACTGGGTTTATCACACTTTGTTATCTTGTTATATGTATGAGCATGTAAGTATGACTTGGATGATCGGCTCTAATTCCTCCTAGCTCTGGCCGACTGTCTGACATGCTGACGTATTGGAGTAAGCGAGTTGTGTCATTTCCGGTGTTTCTGTGACAGCGTCTCTGCACTGCTCTGGTGAATTCTACTAGCCTGCTTTCTGCTTTCTCACTTCAGTTGCTTTAACGTCTACTTCAAGTCTGAATCCACACTGGTTCTGTTTAAGCACTTACAGCTCTCCTCCTTTCTACGACTTTCTCGCTAATCTCTTAGATGTTGTTTGCACGTTACTAGCCTTGGTAGCTACATTAGCTCTACAGTTAGCGATGGCTTCTCCCTCTGCTCTTTCTTGCTCGGTGTGCCAAATGTTCAGTTATGCCTCTGCCTCCTTTAGCAACAGTGGTCACTGTAATAAGTGTAGCTTATTTGCTGCGTTGGAGGCGAGGCTTAGTGAATTAGAAGCACGGCTCCACACCATGGAAAACCATTCAGTAGCTGTGGTAGTTAGCTAGCCTCCTGTAGCCGGTGCGGAGCCACATAGCATAGCCTTAGCCTCTGCTAGCTGTCCTCCGGTAACTCCCGTTCAGCCGGGAGGTTGGGTTATGGTTCGCCAGAAGCACAGCTCCAAGCCAAAGCCCACGGCTCACCACCAGCCTGTTCACGTTTCCAACCGCTTTTCCCCACTCAGCGACACACCCGCTGAGGATAAAACTCTGGTTATTGGCAGCTCTATTCTGAGGAACGTGAAGTTAGCAACACCAGTGGCCATAGTCAAATGTATCCCTGGGGCCAGAGCGGGCGACATTGAATCTAATTTAAAACTGCTGGCTAAAGCAAAACGTAGATTCAGTAAGATTGTTATTCATGTCGGCGGCAATGACACCCGTTTACGCCAGTCAGAGATCACTAAAATTAATATTGCCTCGGTGTGTGAATATGCAAAAACGATGTCCGACTCCGTAGTTTTCTCTGGACCCCTCCCAAATCTGACCATCAATCAATCAATTCAATCAATTTTATTTATAAAGCCCAATATCACAAATCACAATTTGCCTCACAGGGCTGTACAGCATACGACATCCCTCTGTCCTTAAGACCCTCACAGCGGATAAGGAAAAACTCCCAAAAAAAACCCTTTAACGGGGAAAAAAAACGGTAGAAACCTCAGGAAGAGCAACTGAGGAGGGATCCCTCTTCCAGGATGGACAGACGTGCAATAGATGTCGTACAGAACAGATCAGCATAATAAATTAATAGTAATCCATATGACACAATGAGACAGAGAGAGAGAGAGAGAGAGAGAGAGAGAGAGATGCAGGTAATGACAGTAGCTTACAACAACATTATTGAAAGTAATAATATTATAGTTATAGTTCTGGCTACTGCGGTACAATATGTTGAAAGTATGTATTAATACCTGGCAGTATACATGTGTGACAATAATCATATGTGTATAATAACAGAAGAAGTATGACTAATGACTAACGATGGCAGCAGCAGCAGGAGGCATCTGGCGGGACCACGGCAGCAGCACAACCACACACGTTACGCTGTCCAGGCACCGCTGCGATGTGAGTTAATCTGAGAGACAGTGGAGCACAAAGGCTCCGGAGAAGAAGCCGAGTTAGTGACATCCAGAATGGCCGGGTTAGCAAGATGCAGTAATAGGATACGAGAGAGAGAGAGAGAGAGAGAAGGAGAGAAGGGGCCCGGTGTATTATAGAGGGGTCCTCCGGCAGACTAGGCCTAAGTCAGCCTAACTAGGGGCTGGTACAGGGCAAGCCTGAGCCAACCCTAACTATAAGCTTTATCAAAGAGGAAAGTCTTAAGTCTAGTCTTAAATGTGGAGACGGTGTCTGCCTCCCAGACCGTAACAGGAAGATGATTCCACAGGAGAGGAGCCTGATAGCTAAAGGCTCTGGCTCCTGATCTACTTTTGGAGACTTTAGGGACCACGAGTAACCCTGCGTTCTCAGAGCGCAGTGTTCTGGTGGGATAATATGGCACTATGAGCTCTCTAAGATATGACGGAGCTTGACCATTTAGAGCTTTATAAGTTAACAGTAGGGTTTTAAATTCAATTCTGGATTTTACAGGGAGCCAGTGCAGAGAAGCTAAAACAGGAGAGATATGATCGCGTTTCTTAGTTCCTGTTAGTACACGTGCTGCTGCATTCTGAATTAGCTGGAGAGTTTTTAAGGACTTACTAAAGCTACCTGATAACAGAGAGTTACAGTAATCCAGCCTTGAGGTAACAAAAGCGTGGACGAATTTTTCTGCATCTTTTTGGGTCAGGATAGGCCTAATTTTCGCAATATTATGCAGATGAAAAAATACAGTCCGTGAGGTTTCATTTAAATGAGAATTAAAAGACAAATCTTGATCAAATATTACTCCGAGGTTTCTTACGGTAGTGCTAGAGGCCAGAGCAATGCCATCTAGAGAAACTATGTCATCAGATAAAGAGTCTCTGAGTTGTTTGGGGCCAAGAACAATAACTTCAGTTTTGTCTGAATTTAACATCAGGAAATTGGTGCTCATCCAAGTTTTTATGTCTTTAAGGCAATTATGGAGTTTAGTTAATTGATTGCTTTCTTCTGGCTTCATTGATAAATACAACTGAGTATCATCTGCATAACAATGGAAATTTATAGAGTGATTTCTAATGATGTTACCTAAAGGAAGCATATATAGAGTAAACAGGATTGGTCCGAGCACAGAACCTTGCGGAACTCCAAAACAAACTTTAGTACGTAAGGATGGTTCATTGCGACGTCAACAAATTGAAAAGCGATCAGATAAATAAGATTTAAACCAGCTTAGTGCTGAACCTTTTAAGCCAATTAAGTGATCCAGTCTCTGCAGTAGAATTTGATGGTCAATTGTGTCAAACGCGCACTAAGATCTAATAAAACAAGTACAGAGACGAGTCCTTTGTCTGAAGCAATCAGAAGGTCATTTGTAATTTTAACTAGTGCTGTCTCAGTGCTATGATGCACTCTAAATCCTGACTGAAATTCCTCAAATAAATTATTATCATTGAGAAAATCACACAGCTGGTCTGCGACTACTTTCTCAAGGATCTTTGACATAAAGGGAAGATTAGATATTGGTCTATAATTGGCTAACACCTCTGGATCCAGGGTGGGCTTTTTTAGTAGAGGTTTAATTACAGCTACCTTAAAAGACTGTGGTACATAGCCTGTTAATAAGGATATATTGATCATATCTAATATATGAGTGTTAACTAAAGGAAAGACCTCCTTAAGTAGCCTAGTTGGGATGGGGTCTAAGAGACACGTTGATGATTTGGATGAAGAAATCACTGCAGTCAATTCTTGAAGAGAAATTGGGGAGAAGCAATCTAAATATATATTAGATTTTACAGCTGTGTTTGAGGTTAGATAGGTACTATCTGATGGCAGGAGGTCATGAATTTTGCCTCTAATAGTTAGAATTTTGTCATTAAAAAAGCTCATAAAATCATTACTGCTAAGGGCTAAGGGAATACAAGGCTCAATAGAGCTTTGACTCTCAGTCAGCCTGGCTACAGTGCTGAAAAGAAACCTGGGGTTGTTCTTATTGTCTTCTATTAATGCTGAGTAATAGTTTGCTCTGGCATTGCGGAGGCCCCTCTTATAAGTTTTGAGACTGTCTGTCCAGATTAAACGAGATTCTTCCAGTTTGGTTAATCGCCAATTCCTTTCAAATTTTCGCGATATTTGTTTTAACTTACGGGTTTGACAGTTATACCAAGGAGCGAACTTTCTTTGCTTTTTTAACTTCTTCTTAAGAGGAGCTACAGAGTCGAGCGTTGTTCGTAGCGAGCCTACGGTGCTATCAACAAAATGATCAATTCGGGAGAGGTTAAAGTCGGCACGGGAAACCTCTGTTACTGAAGGTATTGGTATTGAATTTAACGACGAAGTACTCTTTTCCTTAAGTTTTGCGACAGCACTATCTGATAAACATCTAGTATAGTACCTGTTGCTGAGTGGCGTGTAATCGAGTAAAAAGAAATCAAAAGTAATCAGATAATGATCCGATAGCGAGGGATTCTGTGAAAAGACTTTTAGGTTATCAATTTTAATTCCATACGTCAGAACTAGATCGAGGGTATGGTTAAAACAATG